>NC_135815.1:86941951-86949451 GCF_964213995.1 Mustelus asterias | reverse complement strand
ACTCACATACATACACACACTCACATACATACACACACTCACATACACACACACACACTCACATACATACATACAGGCACTCCCATACATACATGCACTCACACACACACTAATACACACACTCACTCACACACTCACTCACATACACTCACATACATACACACACTCACATACATGCACACTCAGACACACACACATACATACACACACTCACATACATACACACACTCACATACACACACGCACTCACATACACACACGCACTCACATGCATACACACACTCACATGCATACACACACTCACATATATACACACACTCACTCACACACACTCACATACATACACACACTCAGACACACTCACACACACTGACATACACACACACACTGACATACACACTCTCACATATATACACACACTCACATACATACACACACTCACATCCATACACACTCACTCACACACACTCACATACATACACACACACACTCACATACATACATGCACTCACACACACACTCATACACTCACATACATACACACACTCACATACACACTCACTCACACACACTCACATACACTCACACACTCACATACATACACACTCAGACACACTCACATATATACACACACTCATACATACACTCACACACACACTCACATACATACACACACTCACATACACACACTCACATACACACACACTCACTCACATACACACACACACTCACAGACACACACACTCACATACATACACACACACACACTCACATACACAGACAAACTCACACACACACTCACATACATGCACATACTCACATACACACACACGCTCACACACACTCACATATACACACTCAGATATATACACACTCACATACATACACACACTCACTCACACACACTCACATACATACACACACTCACTCAGACACTCACACACACTCATACACGCACACATACATACACACACTCACATACATACACACACTCACATACATACACACTCACTCACACACACTCACATACATACACACACTCACATACATACACACACACTCACATATACACACACACACACTCCCATACATACACACACACGTACGTAGACAAACTCACACACACACACTCACATACACACACTCAGATATATACACACTCACATACATACACACACTCACTCACACACACTCACATACATACACACACTCACTCAGACACTCACACACACTCATACACGCACACATACATACACACACTCACATACATACACACACTCACATACATACACACTCACATACATACACACACTCACATACATACACACACACTCACATACATACACACACTCAAATACATACACACACTCAAATACATACACACACACACTCACATACATACACACACACACTCACATACATAAAAAACACTCACATACATACACACACTCACATACATACACGCACTCCCATACATACATGCACTCACACACACACTCATACACACTCACATACACTCACACACTCATACATACACACACACTCACATACACACACACACACACTCACACACACACTCACATACACACACACTCACATACACACACACTCACATACACACACACTCACATACACACACACTCACATACACACACACTCACATACATACACTCACACACACACTCACATACATACACACACACATACACACACCCACTCACATACACACACCCACATACATACTCACTCACACACACACACATACACACTCACTCACACACACACACTCAGACACACACACTCACATACATACACACACTCACACACACACTCACATACATACACACACACACAGACTCACATACATACACACTCACACAGACACACTCACATACACACACACACATACACACACTAACATACATACACACACTCACTCACACACATACACCCACTCACACACATACATACACACACTCACATACACACACGCACTCACATACATACACACACTCACATACCCACACACACACTCACAAACACACACTCACATATATGCACACACTCACTCAGGCACACTCACACACACTCACATACACACACACACACTCACATACACACACTCACATATATACACACACTCACATATATACACACACTCACATACATACACACACTCACTCACACACACTCACATACATACACACACTCACATACATACACACACTCACTCACACACACTCACATACATACACACTCACATACACACACACACTCACATACACACACACTCACATACACACACACACTCACATACACACACACATTCATACATACACCCACACTCATACATACACTCACCCACACTCACACACACACACACACTAACATACCCACACACACTCACATACCCACACACACTCGCATACCCACACACACTCGCACACACACACATACACTCGCATACACACACATACACTCGCATGCACACACACACTCGCATGCACACCCACACTCGCATGCACACCCACACTCGCATGCACACCCACACTCGCATGCACACCCACACTCGCATGCACACCCACACTCGCATGCACACCCACACTCGCATGCACACCCACACTCGCATGCACACCCACACTCGCATGCACACCCACACTCGCATGCACACCCACACTCGCATGCACACCCACACTCGCATGCACACCCACACTCGCATGCACACCCACACTCGCATGCACACCCACACTCGCATGCACACCCACACTCGCATGCACACCCACACTCGCATGCACACCCACACTCGCATGCACACCCACACTCGCATGCACACCCACACTCGCATGCACACCCACACTCGCATGCACACCCACACTCGCATGCACACCCACACTCGCATGCACACCCACACTCGCATGCACACCCACACTCGCATACACACACACACTCGCATACATACACACACTCACTCAGACACACTCACACACTCATACACACTCACACTCAGACACACTCACATACATACACACACTCACTCACGCACACTCACATACATACATGCACTCACACACACTCATACACACACTCACACACTCACTTACATACACACACTCACACACTCACATACACACACACACACTCCCATACATACACACACACATACGTAGACAAACTCACACACACACACACTCACACGCACACTCTCATACACACACTCAAATATATACACACACTCACATACATACACACACTCACTCTCACACACTCACATACATACACACTCACATACACTCACACACTCATACATACACACTCAGACACACTCACACACACACACTCACATACATACACACACTCATACATACACTCACACACACACTCACATACATACACACACTCACATACATACACACACTCACATACACACACACTCACTCACATACACACACACACACACACTCAGACACACACTCACATACATACACACACACACACTCACATACACAGACAAACTCACACACACACACACACTCACATACATGCACATACTCACATACACACACACGCTCACACACACTCACATATACACACACACACACACTCCCATACATACACACACACATACGTAGACAAACTCACACACACACACTCACATACACACACTCAGATATATACACACTCACATACATACACACACTCACTCACACACACTCACATACATACACACACTCACTCAGACACTCACACACACTCATACACGCACACATACATACACACACTCACATACATACACACACTCATACATACACACACTCACATACATACACACACTCACTCACACACACTCACATACATACACACACTCACATACATACACACACACTCACATACATACACACACACTCACATACATACACACCCAATTACATACACACACTCAAATACATACACACACTCAAATACATACACACACACTCACATACATACACGCACTCACATACATACACGCACTCACATACATACACGCACTCACATACATACACGCACTCACATACATACACGCACTCACATACATACACGCACTCACATACATACACGCACTCACATACATACACGCACTCCCATACATACATGCACTCACACACACACTCATACACACACTCACTCACACACACTCACACACTCACTCACATACACATACACACTCACACACACACTCACAAACACACACACTCACATACACACACACTCATACACACACACACTCACTCACATACATACACACACACACACTCACATACATACACACACACATCCACACACCCACTCACATACACACACTCACATATATACACACACCCACATACATACTCACTCACTCACACACACACACACATACACACTCACTCACACACACACACTCAGACACACACACTCATACATACACACACTCACACACACACTCACATACATACACACTCACACAGACACACTCACATACACACACACACATACACACACTAACATACATACACACACTCACTCACACACATACACCCACTCACACACATACATACACACTCTCACATACACACACGCACTCACATACATACACACACTCACATACCCACACACACACTCACAAACACACACTCACATATATACACACACTCACTCAGGCACACTCACACACACTCACATACACACACACACACTCACATACACACACTCACATATATACACACACTCACATACATACACACATTCACTCACACACACTCACATACATACACACACTCACATACATACACACACTCACTCACACACACTCACATACATACACACTCACTCACACACACTCACATACACTCACATACACACACACTCACATACACACACACTCACATACACACACACTCACATACACACACACACACACATTCATACATACACCCACACTCATACATACACACACACACTCACCCACACTCACACACACACACACTAACATACCCACACACACTCACATACCCACACACACTCACATACCCACACACACTCACATACCCACACACACTCACAGACACAGACAAACTCACACACACACACATACACTCACATACACACACACACTCGCATACACACACACACTCGCATACACACCCACACTCGCATGCACACCCACACTCGCATGCACACCCACACTCGCATGCACACCCACACTCGCATGCACACCCACACTCGCATGCACACCCACACTCGCATGCACACCCACACTCGCATGCACACCCACACTCGCATGCACACCCACACTCGCATACACACACACACTCGCATACATACACACACTCACTCAGACACACTCACACACTCATACACACTCACACTCAGACACACTCACATACATACACACACTCACTCACGCACACTCACATACATACATGCACTCACACACACTCATACACACACTCACTCACTTACATACACACACTCACACACTCACATACACACACACACACACTCCCATACATACACACACACATACGTAGACAAACTCACACACACACACACTCTCATACACACACTCAAATATATACACACACTCACATACATACACACACTCACTCACACACACATACATACACACACTCACTCACACACACATATATACACACACTCACATACATACACACACTCACTCACACACACATACATACACACACTCACTCACACACACTCACATACATACACCCGCACATACATACACACACACACTCACATACACACACACTCACATACATACACGCACTCCCATACATACACGCACTCACTCACACACACGCACTCACATACATACACACACACTCACATACACTCACACACATACATACACACTCACATACACACACACACTCACACACACTCACATACATACACACACACACATACACACACATACACACACTCACATATATACACACACTCACATACATAAACACACTCACATACATAAACACACTCACATACATAAACACACTCACATACATACACACACTCACATACATACACACACTCACATACATACACACACTCACATACATACACACACACACACATACACACACACACACTCACATACATACACAAGCTCACTCAGACACACTCACATACATACACACTCACATACATACACACACTCACTCATACACACTCACATACATACGTGCACTCATACACACACACTCATACACACACCCACTCACACACTCACATACATACACACTCACATACATACACACACTCACATACATACACACACTCACATACATACACACACTCACTCACACACACTCACATACATACACACACTCACTCAGACACACACACACTCACATACATACACACACTCACTCACGCACACTCACATACATACATGCACTCACACACACACTCACTCACACACACTCACACTCACATACATACACTCACACACACTCACTCACATACACACACACACTCACATACGCACACACACTCACATACACAGACAAACACACACACACATACACTCATACACACACACACTCACATACATACACACACTCACTCACACACACATACATACACACACACACTCACTCAGACACACTCACACACTCATACACACACACACTCAGACATACACACACTCACTCACGCACTCTCACATACATACATGCACTCACACACAATCATACACACACTCACTCACACACAATCATACACACACTCACTCACACACACTCACATACATACACACACTCACTCAGACACACACACACTCACATACATACACACACTCACTCACGCACACTCACATACATACATGCACTCACACACACACTCACTCACACACACTCACACTCACATACATACACTCACACACACTCACTCACATACACACACACACTCACATACGCACACACACTCACATACACAGACAAACACACACACACATACACTCATACACACACACACTCACATACATACACACACTCACTCACACACACATACATACACACACACACTCACTCAGACACACTCACACACTCATACACACACACACTCAGACATACACACACTCACTCACGCACTCTCACATACATACATGCACTCACACACAATCATACACACACTCACTCACACACACTCACATACATACATGCACTCACACACACTCATACACACACTCACTCACATACACACACTCACATACATACATACATGCACTCACATACATACATGCACTCACACACACACTCATACACACACTCACATACATACACACACTCAATCACACTCACACTCACATACATACACACACACACTCACATACACAAACACACTCACATACGCACACACACTCACATACACACACACACTCACATACACACACACACTCACATACACACACACACTCACATACACACACACACTCACATACACTCACATACATACATA
>NC_135815.1:86919451-86931951 GCF_964213995.1 Mustelus asterias | reverse complement strand
CACATACACACACACACTCACATACACACACACACTCACACACCACATACACACACACACTCACATACAAACTCACACACACACACTCACACTCACATACACACACACACTCATACACACACTCACATACACACACACACTCATACACACTCACATACACACACTCACATATACACACTCACATATATACACACTCACATATATACACACTCACATATATACACACTCTCACATACATACACACACTCACTCAGACACACTCACACACACTCATACATACACACACACACTCACATACACACACACACATACACACTCACACATACACACTCACATACACACTCACATACACACACTCACATACACACGCTCACATACACACACACACACTCACATACATACACACACTCACGCACACTCACATACATACATGCACTCACACACACTCATACACACACTCGCACATACATACACACACTCACATACACACACTCACTCACATACACACACACACACTCACATGCACACACACACACTCACTCACATACATACACACACTCACATACACACACACACTCACTCACACACACTCACATACATACACACACACATACACACACACACACTCACATACATACACACACTCACTCACACACACACATACATACACACGCTCACTCAGACACACACTCACATACATACACACTCACATACATACACACTCACTCACATACAAACACACTCACTCAGACACACTCATACATACATGCACTCACACACACACACTCATACACACTCACTCACACACACTCACATACACACACTCACATACATACACACACTCACTCACACACACTCACATACATACACACACTCACACACACACACTCTCACATACATACACACACTCGCACACATTCACATACATACACACTGACACACACTCAGACACTCACTCTCACACTCATACACACTCACACACTCACATACATACACACTCACATACACACGCACACTCACGCTTTCACTCACACACACACATTCATGCACACACTCATGCACACACTCACACACACACACTCACACATGCACACTTTCACTCACACACATATTCACACACACTCTCTCACACGCACATACACACATACACATACGCACTCACACACACATATATTTGCACACACACTCTCACATGTACACACACACATTCACACAGAAGATTTGGAAGATTTCCCACCATACATGAGGCAGTCAAAGGGTGCATCTGCACCTATTTTCTGCAGTTATTTTTCCTGGAACAGGTAGTTAGCCTGAAGCTATAGCTTGAGGGGCACCACTCCACATCTGCCCAGGAGTCTCTCCCACTCCATCCATGGAGTGTGTCGGATGGATTTGCAGTTTGATAATCAATGCCGATTGCTTTCTGAACGCGTTCAAGTCCTGGGGTGGGGCTGGAAACCAGAGCTCAGAGGCTGGGATGCTATCCGTGCCACAAGATCTACATGCAAACACACACACACGCACACATGTGCACACAGACAAACACGCAGAACACATATATGAATACATAAACACGTATGCACAAACACATGGGCAAGCACATGCAGAGGCATGCACATAGATACACACAAATATGTAACATACAGAGACAAGCACACACTCAATCATAAAAGTATACACATTGACAAAGACACACATAAACATGTGTTTAAACACACACACAATGGCCCAACCATCTTCAGCTGCTTCATCAATGACCTTCCCTCCATCACAAGGGGATGGTCGCTGATGATTGCACAATGTGTAGGGCGGCACGGTAGTGCAGTGGTTAGCACTGCTGCCTCACAGCGCCAGGGACTCGGGTTCAATTCCCGACTTGGGTCACTGTCTGTGTGGAGTTTGTATGTTCTCCCTGTTTCTGTGTGGGTTTCCTCTGGGTGCTCCAGTTTCCTCCCACAGTCTGAAAGACGTGCTGGTTAGGTGTATTGACCCCAACAGGTGCCAGAGTGGGGTGACGAGGGGAATTTCACAGTAACTTCATTGCAGTGTTAATGTATGCCTTACTTGTGACTAATAAATAAACTTTAACTTCAACTCTAAGTGCAGTTTCACAACACACAAGATGGTTGACAGCATTCAGAGCAAAGCAGCCCGCTCGATTGGAATCTCATCCATCACCTTAAACATTCACTCCCTCCACCATCAACGCACAGTGGCAGCAATGTTTACTGTCTGCAAGACGTCCTGCAGCAACTCACCAGGCACCTTCGACAGCACCTGACAAACCCGCGACCTCTGCCACCTAGAAGAATAGGGGCGACAGGTATATGGGGGCACCACTGTGGTGAACCATCGTTGGTTCCCTCTAGATAGTGCTGAGCCAGGGCCTGGCCAGTACTACGAGTATGTATATATGTTGCTGTTGGGGTTAGGGATGGGTTGTTCTACTTGTTGCTGTTGGGGTTAGGGTTGGGCTGTTACACCTGTATTATAGTTATTATGGTACATCCCAGTCGGGCTCCGCCTCCTGGGAGAGGTATAAAGGTCTCTGCTCTGTCTGGGACCCCTCAGTCTGGGATCGTGTACTATACAAGGTAGCTTCGTTGTAACAGTAAATAAAAGCCTTTATTTCCTTGAGCATCTCAAGCCTCGTGTGTAATAACGCGCATCAATTTTATTTACTGTTAATTAAACTCTCGTCGTTAAAAAAAAAGAAAACAATACAGAGAGTATGGAGCAGATGTTAAAACCTGAACATCTTACACTGGATCCACGTGCGGCGGGCGCCTCTAACACCTTCGACCACTGGTTGAAATGTTTTGAGGACTACCTGGCAGCCTCCGCAGCGGTCACCACAGACGATGACAGACTCCGGGTCATCCACGCGAGGGTAAGCGACACCGTATACCTCGCGATCCGTGCGGCCACTGACTACACAAGGGCCCTCGAGCTTCTTAAGAAGCGTTACATTAAATCGCCAAATGAAATGCATGCTCGATACCTCTTAGCCACTCGACGACGGCAGCCCGGCGAAACGACGGAAGAATACGCGAACGAGCTCCTACAGCTAGCCAGGGGCTGTAACTGCAAAGCAGTGTCGGCAGATCAGAATATGAACGACCTCGCTCGAGATGCGTTTGTGGCGGGAATCGGATCATCTTATATCCGACTCAGACTGCTGGAGCAAGGTAATCTTGACCTCACTAAGTCGATAGAACTAGCGGATACGTTGGAGACGGCCTCCAAAAGCCTAGTATTGTATCCTGAAGACCACGTGGAGACAACGTGGCAGGAGCAGTCGCTGATCCCTCCTCGTCCCTCAGGTTCAAAAAGCTGCGTGATGGCGTGCCCTCACTCGGGCCTGACGACGGCAGCAGCTCTGGGCGGCCCGCGGTGTTACTTCTGTGGGGGAGCGAAGCATACTCAGCAACGGTGTCCCGCTAAAGCTGTGTTGTGCTCCGCCTGCGGTAAGAAGGGGCACTATTCGAAAGTATGCCGATCTAAACTTACTTCCAGGAACAGCAGTGCGGCCTGCGACTCCCCGGAGCCCGGTTCTTCGTCGTCGGCATCGTCGAGGGTTTCGTCCACGTGCGAGGCCAGGACGACGCCATTACAGTCGACGGAGTCAGAGATGCGTGACCACCAGGGGTCGCTGATTTTGGCGCCATCACCCACGTGCGACCTATGGGAATGGCCATGTTGGTCGGCACCGACCGCGAACGACCAGCAGGGGTCATCCTCGTCAATCTCAGCTGCCTGCAGTGGCGCTCACGAACCAACGGTGGTGTCGATCATCCTGGACCAGGCCAAGCCTCACAGACTCGACAAGTCTATGATGGACATTCAGGTGAACAACCACTTGATTTATTGTCTGTTTGACAGCGGGAGCACTGAGAGTTTTATTCACCCAGACGCTGTGAAGCGGTGTGGCCTCCAGATCCAACCTGTCAAACAGACAATTTCTATGGCATCAAGGTCCCGGTCTGTCACCGTGCTAGGGAGTTGCGTGGTAAATTTAACGGTGCAAGGCACGGTTTACGAGCGCTTCAAGCTCCTGGTGTTGCCGCACCTTTGCGCGCCAATACTCCTCGGACTAAATTTCATGGTCCACTTGAAGAGTGTAACCCTACAGTACGGTGGGCCACTCCCTCCGCTTTCAGTGGGAGAACAGCAGCTTCCAAATTGCCCAAATTGCCTGTAGCCTCTCGACGCTGAAGATTACCACACCCTCCTTATTCCAGAATCTTGTGCCAGGCTGCAAGCCCATCGCGACTAAGAGTAGGCGTTACAGCGCTGAGGATCGGATCTTCATTCGATCTGAAGTTCAGCGGCTCCTCAAGGAAAGGATCATACAATCTAGCGCTAGTCCATGGAGAGCGCAGGTCGTGGTGGTCAAGCGTGGGAACAAACCCCAGATGGTCATTGACTATAGTCAGACCATTAATAGATACACGCAGCTAGATGCGTATCCCCTCCCATGCATATCTGACATGGTCAACCAGATTGCGCAGTACCGGGTGTTCTCCACCATAGACCTCAAGTCTGCCTACCACCAACTCCCCATTCGCCCAGAGGACCGACAATACACGGCTTTTGAGGCGGATGGTCGCTTGTATCACTTTCTCAGGGTTCCTTTTGGTGTCACCAATGGGGTCTCGGTCTTCCAGCGTGCTATAGACCGAATGGTGGACCAGAACGGGCTGCGGGCTACCTTCCCGTACCTGGATAACGTCACCATCTGCGGCCATGACCAGCAGGACCACGACACAAATCTCCTTAAGTTCCTACGCACTGCATCTCGCCTGAATCTGACCTACAACAGGGAGAAGTGTGTATTTCGTACGCGCCGTTTAGCCATGCTCGGATACGTGGTGGAAAACGGGGTCATTGGCCCTGATCCAGACCGTATGTGTCCCCTCTTTGAACTTCCCCTGCCCACTAGTGCAAAAGCACTGAGAAGATGCTTAGGCTTCTTCTCTTACTATGCACAGTGGGTTCCCAATTACGCGGACAAAGCCCGTCCGCTCATCAAGTCCACCTCTTTTCCCCTAACACCAGAGGCTCGATTGGCCTTTGATAAACTAAAAGCCGACATCGCGAAAGCCACGATGCACGCCGTTGATGAGTCCATCCCCTTTCAGGTGGAGAGCGATGCATCTGATTTCGCCCTGGCCGCCACACTTAACCAGGCGGGCAGGCCCACATCGCCTATTTTTCCCGCACCCTCCAAGGCCCCGAAATGCGACATTCAGCGGTGGAAAAGGAGGCCCAGGCCATTGTGGAGGCCGTCAGGCATTGGCGCCATTACTTGGCGGGAAAACGGTTCACCCTGATCACGGACCAGCGGTCCGTGGCGTTCATGTTCAATAACACGCTGCGGGGCAAGATCAAGAACGACAAGATCTTGAGGTGGAGAATCGAACTCTCCACCTATAATTATGACATCATGTATCGTCCAGGGAAACTCAATGAGCCCTCGGATGCCCTGTCGCGTGGAACATGCGCCAGTATACAGGAGGACCGTTTGCAGGCTCTCCATAATGACCTATGCCATCCTGGGGTCACTCGGCTCTACCACTTTGTAAAAGCCCGCAATCTGCCCTACTCGGTGGAGGATGTCAGGTCCATAACGAGAAGCTGTCGGGTATGTGCGGAATGCAAACTGCACTTTTACCGACCTGACCGGGCACAACTAGTCAAGGCCACTCGTCCCTTCGAAAGACTGAGTGTCGACTTTAAGGGCCCCCTTCCCTCAACAGATCAGAATATGTACTTCCTCAACATCATTGATGAGTACTCGAGATTCCCTTTTGTTATTCCCTGCTCCGATACATCCGCTGCCACGGTTATCAAGGTATTCCGTGATCTTTTCACCCTGTTCGGGTACCCCAGCTACATTCACAGCGATAGGGGCTCGTCGTTCATGAGCGATGACTTGAGGCAATACCTGCTCTCATACGGGATTGCCTCTAGTAGAACCACGAGCTACAACCCTAGGGGTAACGGACAGGTGGAACGTGAGAATGCTACAGTCTGGAAGGCTGTCTTACTGGCGTTGAAGTCAAAAAGCCTTCCAGTCTCCCGCTGGCAAGAGGTGCTCCCTGATGCGCTCCATTCCATACACTCACTCCTGTGTACGGCAACCAACGCTACTCCCCATGAGAGGCTGTTTTCATTCCCTCGGAAGTCTTCCTCTGGGACCTCATTACCGTCTTGGTTGACGTACTCAGTACCTGTCCTCCTGCGGCGACATGTAAGGGCCCGCAAGTCCGACCCGTTGGTCGAACAGGTCCATCTCCTCCACGCCAACCCTCAGTATGCCTATGTGGCATACCCTGACGGGCGAGAGGACACGGTCTCGATCCGAGACCTGGCGCCAGCAGGGGACGTAGAAACCCCTGTCACTCCCATAACCCCTGTTAGAAACCCCCCAACTATTGTTTCCCCTCCTGACACAGCGCGGGCAGCATCGGGACCATTACTTAACCCTTTTACTCCCGTGTACAGCTTGCCTGAGTCCAGGGGATGGTCGCCACTTCAGGGCGTGTCGGAACTCAACGGATTATCATCACCTCGGGGTCAACCGGCCCGTGAGATTGTGGAGGAACCGTTGGACATCGCCTTGGGGAGAACGCCACCACGAGTGCCTACTCCGGTGTCATCACCGGTGTTGAGGAGGTCACAACGACGGTGCGGTCCCCCTGACCGTCTGAACTTATAGACTGATGATAAATTATTCTGTTTTTTTTGTACCCCGCCGGCCTTTGTCTTCAAAGGAGGGGTGAATGTGGTGAACCATCGTTGGTTCCCTCTAGATAGTACTGAGCCAGGGCCTGGCCAGTACTACAAGTATGTATATATGTTGCTGTTGGGGTTAGGGATGGGTTGTTCTACTTGTTGCTGTTGGGGTTAAGGTTGGGCTGTTACACCTGTATTATAGTTATTATGGTACATCCCAGTCGGGCTCCGCCTCCTGGGAGAGGTATAAAGGTCACTGCTCTGTCTGGGACCCCTCAGTCTGGGATCGTGTACTATACATGGTAGCTTCGTTGTAACAGTAAATAAAAGCCTTTATTGCCTTGAGCATCTCAAGCCTCGTGTGTGATAACGCGCATCAACCATCATCTGCAAGCTCCCCTCCAAGCCACTCACCATTCTGACTTGGAAATATATCACCGTTTCTTCATTGGTAAAAGACAATGGTTGAAATGGGGTATCCGGGTGGAAAGGGCAATAGATATGAGAAAGAAAGACTTGGTTGCGAAACCTTTGAGTCAAAGGTTTGTGGGTTCAAGTCCCAGTCCAGGATTTAGAATCATAGAAACCCTATAGTGCAGAAGGAGGCCATTCGGCCCATCGAGTCTGCACCGACCACAATCCCACCCCAGGCCCTATCCCCACAACCCCACACATTTACCCTGATAATCCCTCTGACCTACACATCCCGGGGCACTAAGGGGCAATTTTCCAAGGCCAATCAACCTAATTCGCACATCTTTGGACTGTGGGAGGAAACTGGAGCACCCACAGGAAACCCACGCAGACACGGGGAGAATGTGCAAATTCCACACAGACAGTGATCCAAGTCTGGAATCGAACCCAGGTCCTTGGAGCTGTGAGGCAGCAGTGCTAACCACTGTGCCACCGTGCTGCCCATATTTTAATTGAAGCATGTGAGTTAGGGCAATGCTTCAGCGTAGGGCGACATGCTGGCACAGTGGTTACCTCTGCTGCCTCACAGCGCCAGGGACCCGGGTTCAATTGCGGCCTCAAGTGACTGTTTGCATGGAGTTTACACATTCTCCCCGTGTCTGCGTGGGTTTTCTCCGGTTTCCTCCCTCAGTCCAAATATGTGCGGGTTAGGTGGATTGGCCATGCTAAATTGCCCCTTAGTGTCAGGGGATTAGCAGGGTAAATACATGGGGTTATGGGGATAGGACCTGGGTGGGATTGTTGTTGGCGCAGGCTCGATGGGCCAAAAGGCCTCCTTCTGCCCTGTAGGGATTCTATGATTCTATGATGGGGACAATGCGACAATGTCAGAATCTCTTTGCTCAAGTATTCATGCACGACCCTATGTCTTGGCTTGATGAATATAAAAGATCATGTCTGTACAATGGGAAGAAGAGCAAGGAATTCTCTTGATTATCGGGGGGGGCGGCACAGTGGCACAATGGTTAGTACTGCTGCCTCACAGCGCCAGAGACCCGGGTTCAATCCCAACTTGGGTCACTGTCTGTGTGGAGTTTGCACGTTCTCCCCATGTCTGCGTGGGTTTCCTCCAGGTGCCCTGTTTCCTCCCACATATGCGGATTAGGTTAGCATTGGCCATGCTAAATTGCCCCTTAGTGTCAGGGGACTGGCAGTGTAAATACGAAGGATTGCGGGAATCGGGTCTGGGTGGGATTGTGGTTGGTGCATACTCGATGGGCCAAATGGCCTCCTTCTGCACTGTAGGGTTTCTATGGTTCTATGGTTATTCTCCTCCTGAGCCGACAGTACCATCACACTCCGCCATCTTCCCCTCACACGTGATTCTGGTCATCCCACTCATTGCCAATTTTGGATCTTGGTGCCACTTGGTGAGGTCTCTCCACCCCCCACATCATCTCCCGTCAGGGAATCTTCACAGCAACGCAAGTCAATGGTCATATTAAATTAAAACAAAAAGTTTCAACAGATTTCCCTTCAGTGAATCCTTAGAGGTTTTAGTTTAGTTTATTTATTAGTGTCACAAGTAGGCTTACATTAACACTGCAATGAAGTTGCTGTGAAATTCCCCTAGTCGCCACACTCCTGTTTGGGTGCACTGAGGGAGAATTTAGCACGGCCAATGCACCCTAACCAGCACGTCTTTCGGACTGTGGGAGGAAACCGGAGCACCCGGAAATGCAAGTTTGTGGATGGCTGTTGCCATCCTTAATTGTTCTTTTTGTGCCTTTTAGGGGGCTGGGCAGCACCGGTGGCACAGTGGTTAGCACTGCTGCCTCACAGCGCCAGGGACCCGAGTTCAATTCCCGGCTTGGGTCACTGCCTGTGCGAAGTCTGCACATTCTCCCTGTGTCTGCGTGGGTTTCCTCCGGGTGCTCCGGTTTCCTCCCACAGTCCAAAGATGTGCGGGTTAGGTTGATTGGCCATGCTAAATTGCCCCTTAGTGTCCCGGGATGTGCATGTTGGAGGGGCTAGCAGGGTAAATATGTGGGGTTTCGGGGATAGGTCCTGAGTGTGATTATTGTCAGTGCAGACACGATGGGCTGAATGGTCTCCTTCTGCACTGTAGGGATTATACAGAAGGAGTACGCAAATCTCAAAGGTGGATAGCGGCAAACACAAAGTTTGGCCGAAGCTTCTGCATTGTGATTTTCTGCAAAACCTCTGAAAGTAAGCTGAGAAATGTTTTGTCCAAATGTATGTATGATTGGGTGATGGGGGAAGAGGTTAGCAAAGGAAACATGTTGGGGTGAATGCGGTTGGAGTTGTTGGATCTTGCTGTGCACACTTAGCTGAGATGTGTCTGGAACAAGCTGCCAGAGGTCGTAATGGAGGCGGGTACAATTTTGACTTTTAAAAAGCGTTTAGACAGTTACATGAGTAAGATGGCTACAGAAGGATATGGGCCAAATGTGGGCAATTGGGGCTAGCTTAGTGGTTAAAACAAAAGGGGCAGCATGGACAAGTTGGGCCGAAGGGCCTGCTTCCATGCTGTAAACCTCTATGACTCTAGGTGCTTGGCTCTGCAAGAAGTGTGATCATGCTTTGGAAGTGTTTCATTGGAACTCGAGTGCTTTGAGATACCTCGAGAGAGCGGCACAATGTGATAAAAGGGGGGCATCGACCCAAAATGACCTCTTTACCCGACAGTTACGGAACCGAGCTTTGAGAAATTAGAAGGAAATGTCAGTGGGTGAAAGGGTGAGAACAAAACTGAATTTGCAACTGAAAGCCTCTCGGTATTTCAGAAAGTCAGATGACACCTCACAACCAATGTGACCTTGGGAAACTCGAACATAGTTGAGCTTGGTATGCGGAGAATTCCAGAGGGAGAGTCCATAACTTGGGTTCAACGGCGCAGAGCATTCAAGCAATAATCGAAACCTGAGTGGGGTTTTTTTTTTGGTGCTTTCTTCTTTCATTAGCTAAGGACCAGAACGCGATCATTTATTCCTCAGCAGTTGGTGAGGGCCTTTGATCTGCAGCCAATATTTGAATGTTGCTCTCTGCTGTACATCAAAAGGCAAATGAGAGGAATTATTCCAGCAATTTCCGTCCGTTGCCCATAAATGATTGGAAGCTGTGTGGGAGTTTCAGCGCGCGAGGTTGTTTGTAAGTTGCTCTCAAGATTCCTTGCTGTACATCAAAGGGTGACGGGGTGGGGGGGGGTGGGGGTAGGAATGGGGGGGGGGGGGACAATAAAATAAGCAATCATTTCCCCCGCTCGCTAGCCACGTGGTCTGAATTCTGCAGCTAGCGTGTAGGAGTAACAGTAGGTGAAGGAAAGAAGCGCACGCAACATATATCCCATTTGATCAAAACCTTTAAGACCCTGATTGGCGTCGACAGGGTGGATGTGGAGACGATGTTTCCTCTTGTGGGGGAATCTAGAACTAGGGGGTCACTGATTAAAAATAAGGGGTCGCCATTTAAGACGGAGGGAGGGGATTTTTTTTCTCTCAGAGGGTGGTGGGTCTACATAGAACTATAGAAACCATACAGTGCTGAAGGAAGCCATTCGGCCCATCGAGTCTGCACCAACAACAATCCTATCTAGGCCCTATCCCCGTAACCCCACATATTTACCATGGCTAATCCCTCATAACTTACGTGTCCCAGGACACTAAAGGGCAATTTAGCATGGCCAATGCACCTAACCTACACATCTCTGGCCATTAAGGGGCAATTTAGCATGGTCAATCCATCTAACCTGCACATCTTTGGACATTAAGGGGCAATTTAGCATGGTCAATCCATTTAACCTGCACATCTTTGGACACTAAGGGACAATTTAGCATGGCCAATCCATCTAATCTGCACATCTTTGGACACTAAGGGGCAATTTAGCATGGCCAATGCACCTAACCTACACATCTCTGGTCACTAAGGGGCAACTTAGCATGGTCAATCCACCTAACCTGCACATCTTTGGACTGTGCAAGGGATCAGGGGCATCCACAGGGAACCCACACAGACACGGGGAAACTCCACACAGACATTGGCCCAAGCTGGGAATCGAACCCGGGTCTCTGGAGCTGTGAGACAGCAGTGCTAACCACTGTGCCACCGTGTCTGGAACTCTCTTCCTCAAACGGCAATGGAAGCAGAGTCTTTGAATATTTTTAGGGCAGAGCTGGATAGATTCTTGATTAACAAGGGAGTGATCGGGGGGTAGGCAGGAGTGTGGGGTTGAGGATACCATCAGATCAGCCAGGGCTTAATTGGATAGCGGAGCAGGTTTGACGGGCCGAGTGGCCTACTCCTGCTCCTAATTCATACATTTGAATGTTTGAAATAAGGAATGGGAATAATATTAGTACTTTTCTAGAAAGAAGGAAGATATGCAGTAAATAGTGGAACGGATTGGGCCATCAGACACCCTGTCTCGGACACTTCTTTTAATCATAGAAACCCTACAGTACAGAAGGAGGCCATTCGGCCCATCGAGTCTGCACCGACCACAATCCCACCCAGGCCCTACCCTCATATCCCACCCACTAATCCCTCTAACCTACGCATCTCAGGACACTAAGGCCAATTTAGCATGGCCAATCAACCTAACCCGCACGTCTTTGGACTGTGGGAAGAAACCGAAGCACCCGGAGGAAACCCACGCAGACACGAGGAGAATGTGCAAACTCCACACAGACAGTGACCCAAGCCAGGAATCGAACCCAGGTCCCTGGAGCTGTGAAGCAGCTGTGCTAACCACTGTGCTACCGTGCCGCCCACTTCCTGTAGAGGTTGATCAGTTGGGGCTGTACTTGTGTTTCGGACGCTTCCTGCACTGGGCGGTCAGTTAGGATTACACTGAATAACATGAATCAGAGCTATCTGAAACATGGGCCGGAACTCTACCATCTTTGATCTGCTCCGATCCCGTGGCGGGCGAGAGTCCGACACCGGAAATCTCCGTTGACCTCGGGTGGGAATTCCCAGTCTCGCCCCAGTGAGGCCATAAAATCCTGCCCATTATCTCTGTTTCACTCACCGCAGGTGCTGCCTGACCTGCCGAGTGTGTTCTGTTTGTATTTCTGATTTCCACAACCTACAGTTCCACACAGAGAGTATCCACAACGCACAGAGAAGACATTTGGCCTGAAAGTTCAAATTCCTTATGAGCTTACTCGACTTCAGGTCATACTGTCACCATGCTGTTCCATTCCATTCCGCCACATATACTTAATATATATACATATACTTAATATATACACATATACTTGAAGGCATCGACAGTACATGCCTCCACCACTCCTTATAGCAGCGAAGGTTTACCAGGCTGATTCCTG
>NC_135815.1:86779451-86914451 GCF_964213995.1 Mustelus asterias | reverse complement strand
GCTGAAGGTTGTGACTACAATGACCTGAAATCAAAGCCCATCAGAGACAGACTTGTGGTCAGAGTTTGTTTTATTAATTCCTGGGACATGGGCGTCGCTGGCTGGCCAGCATTTATTGCCCATCCCCAGTTGCCCGAGTGCAGTTGAGAGTCAACCACATTGCTGTGGCTCTGGAGTCACAGGTAGGCCAGACCGGGTAAGGAGGGCAGAGTTCCTTCCCTAACGGACATTAGTGAACCAGATGGGTTTTTACACCAATCGACAATGGTTTCACGGTCATCAGTAGATTCTGAATTACAGATATTTTTTGTTGAATTCAAATTCCACCATCTGCCGTGACGGGATTCGAACCCAGGTCCCCAGAACATTAGCTGAGTTTCTGGATTAATAGTCCAGTGATAATACCACTAGGCCATCGCAGATGAAGCACATTCAGACATGTTTCAAGTTAAGGGACATTTAGCCCTTGAAAATGGGAGGCGGTGGTATTGTCACTGAACTAGTCATCCGGAGACCCAAGGTAATGCTCTGGGGATCCGGGTTCGAATCCATGGCAGATGGTGACATTTTAATTCAATAAAAATCTGGAATTAAAACATGAAACCATTGTCGTTTGTCGGAAAAACCCATCTGGTTCACTAATATCCGTTAGGGAAGGAAATCTTCCATTCTTACCCGGTCTGGCCTACAAGTGACTCCAGAGCCACAGCAATGTGATTGATTCATATCTGCGCTCTGAAATGGCCAGCAAGTTCAAGGGCAATCAGGGATGGACAATAAATGGACAGTAAACGCTCAGATCCCATGAACGAATAAAAAAAAAGGCTGTTCAGATTGTCAGGCAACCCAAAGTCCGTGTACAGCGCAGATCCAACTCAAAGGACGAAAGTAAATCATGGTACAGAGGAACCCTCAGCGTTCAGCTTGAGTGCCAGGACACCAAGCAAAGCAATACTCTAACTGACCACAAGAGCGAGCAAGCCTGCGCTGTGGAGCCAAGTGACCCTGCAGGCATGACCAATGACCTCGAGTCTGGGCACAATCGCATTGTACACTTCAGAAGGTAATGCAAAGCTAATACAGCCAGATGCTCATATGAACCCCAGGACAATTCGTGAGGTGAAGGTACCACAGGAAGAGGAAACACAACCATGCTTCTTGGCGGGTGAGATCAAAGATCAGGGATTTCCATTTGAGAATACGAACATCTCAATTAACGGCCATCTCACAAGCTTTAGACTGGATGCAAGAGCCAGCGTAATGATTCCCTTGGACAAGGGACCATGGCTGAAAGATCTCTGGCTACAAACAACAGAACATACCATTCTCAGAATCCAACGTGTGATTATAGGCAGGATTCTGACGTATGGCGGCAAACAAGGGGTAGGCGTTCCGCCCACCACGGGAATCAGAGCGGGTGGGGGCGGACCATGGAAGGTTGACCTTGGGCGGGATTTTCTGGTTTCAGGGTGAGCGCGGCTGGAAAATCCTGCCCCAAACCTCTGAAGTTGTGTTATTATCCATAACTGACCCTTTTCTCTTCAGAGCAGAGATCCTGTGTTGCCCTGAACCTGCTCAAAATGGCCGACAGTGTCAAAAACTCCTTCCATCGTCAAGTTAGATTTACAGGATTGACACCTGGACTTCAGGTGTTCAGTTACAAGGAGAGATTGGACAAATTAGGCCTTTATTCTCTCGAATTCAGAAGGTTGAGGGGTGATCTGAAAGAAGTCTACAAAATCTTTACAGGGAAAGACAGAGTGGATAAGGATAAATTATTTCCACTGGTTGAAGGCTCCAGAACCAGGGGCCATAATCTAAAAATGAGGGCCAAGCCATTCAGGAGAGATGTTAGAAAACATTTCTACACACAGAGAGTGTGGGAGTTTTGGAATTCTCTTCTTCAAATGGCGCTGGATGCTGCTTCAATTGTTAGGTTTAAGCCTGAGTTAGACACATTTCTACTGAGCAGAGGTAGCAAGGGACATGGGCCTAGGGCAGGGACATGGAGTTAGGCCACAGATCAGTCATGATCTTATTGAGCGGCGGAGTGGGTGCAAGGGGCTGAATGGCCTACTCCTAGAACAAGAACAAAGAACAGTACAGCACAGCAACCGGCCCTTCGGTCCTCCAAGCCTGCGCCAATCATGTTGTCCTATCCAGAACAACCGCCTGTATTCCTCTATTTCCCGTCTGTTCATGTGTCCATTCAGATAAGTCTTAAATGTCACTAACGCATCTGCCTCAACCACCTCACTTGGCAGCGCAATCCAGGCCCCCACCACCCTCTGTGTAAAAAACTTTCCCCCGCACATCTCCACTGAACCTTTCCCCCCCTTATCTTGAACTTGTGCCCCCTTGTAATTGTCATTTCTGCCCTGGGAAAAAGCTTCCAACTGTTCACCCTATCCATACCCCTCGTAATTTTATAAACTTCTATCAGGTTGCCCCTCAGCTTCCGTCTTTCCAGGGAGAACAATCCCAGTTTGTTCAATCTCTCCTCATAGCTAATACCCTCCATACCAGGCAACATCCTGGTAAGCCTTTTCTGCACTCTCTCCAAAGCCTCCATGTCCTTCTGGTAGTGTGGTGACCAGAATTGAACACAATATTCCAAATGTGGCTTAACCAACGTTCTATACAACTGGAACATAATTTGCCAACTTTTATACTTGATGCCCCGTCCAATGAAGGCAAGCATGACATATGCTTTCTTCACCACCTTTCCCACTTGTGAATGCCACTTTTAAGAATCTGTGGACCTGCACGTCCAGATCTCTCTGTGTGTCTATGTTCCTAGTCAGAACTGGATACTCCTGAGACCCCCAGCAGCAAAGGTACCCTCGACTGGGATTTCAGCTCAGAATTCTCCTCGCTCTTTGCTGGCAGGTGTCGGAAGACCGTCAGGCCAGCCTACTACTTAGTTGGTTACCACAACGCCTCAAGTGGATGACAGCCAAGAGATGAAGGAGCGGCAAGGAGAGCCTCAAACTCTGGCTCCAACGTCTGTCGGTAAGATGCCTCAAGACACCACGACACAGACCTCCGGTTAGTACAACCGTATCTAGGACAATGCTGGAAGAGGGAAGCAGCCATTGACTGACCACGGCACACCTCAGTGAGGCAAGAAAGTAACCCAATCAGGCCAGAAAGTTAGACTGCAAGGTGAGCCCATTGATGCGTCACACCCAGACAGAAAGAAACGTCGCAGCGCACGTCACAACCAAAGAAAAACAGAATGAGCACTACAGACAGAGAATTTTCTCTCCCCGCAAGGAACAGGATAAACCAAAGATCATCGATAATGCAAGACAGGGAGTTGAGAAGGAGCACAGAATTCATATCAGCCAACTCCAAGCTAGAATGACCACATTCTTTTATTCAATGGTGGGACATGGGCGTCGCTGGCTGGGCCAGCATTTATTGCCCATCCCTCGTTGAGAGTCAGCCATATTGCTGTGGCTCTGGAGTCACAGGTAGGCCAGACCAGGTAAGGACGGCAGATTTCCTTCCCTCAAGGACATTAATGAACCAGATGGGTTTTTCTGACAATCGACAATGGTTTCATGGTCATCAGTAGATTCTTAATTCCAGATTTTTTAAATTGAATTCAAATTCCACCATCTGCCGCGGCAGGATTCGAACCCGGGTCCCCCAGAACATTAGCTGAGTTTCTGGATTAATAGTCTAGCAATCATATCACTAGGCCATCGCCTCCCCTACATCCAAAACAACCTCCTATTCACCAAGGATTACCCAGTACAGAAGAGTAAACCGCTCCTCCAAACTGCTGTGAAGACAAGACTGGGAAGAATTATAAAGCCTGCAGACCACCTAAACAAAGAACAAAGAACAATACAGCACAGGAACAGGCCCTTCGGCCCTCCAAGCCCGCGCCGCTCCCTGGTCCAAACTAAACCATTCTTTTGTATCCCTCCATTCCCACTCCATTCATGTGGCTATCTAGATAAGTCTTAAACGTTTCCAGTGTGTCCGCCTCCACCACCTTGCCCGGCAGCGCATTCCAGGCTCCCACCACCTTCTGTGTAAAATACATCCTTCTGATATCCATGTTAAACCTCCCCCCCTTCACCTTGAACCTATGATCCCTCGTGAACATCACCACCAACCTGGGAAAAAGTTTCCCACCGTTCACCCTATCTATGTCTTTCATAATTTTATACACCTCTATTAGGTCACCCCTCATCCTCTGTCTTTCCAGTGAGAACAACCCCAGTTTACCCAATCTCTCCTCATAACTAAGCCCCTCCATACCAGGCAAGATCCTGGTAAACCTCCTCCGCACTCTCTCTAAAGCCTCCACGTCCTTCTGGTAGTGTGGCGACCAGAACTGGACGCGGTATTCCAAATGCAGCCGAACCAACATTCTATACAACCGCAACATCAGACCCCAACTTTTATACTCTATGCCCCATCCTATAAAGGCAAGCATGCCATATGCCTTATTCACTACCTTCTCCACCTGTGACGTCACCTTCAAGGATCTGTGGACTTGCACACCCAGGTCCCTCTGCGTATCTACACCCTTTATGGTTCTGCCATTTATCGTATAGCTCCCCCCTACGTTAGTTCTACCAAAATGCATCACTTCGGATTGAACTCCATCTGCCATTTCTTTGCCCAAATTTCCAGCCTATCTATATCCTTCTGTAGCCTCTGACAATGTTCCTCACTATCTGCAAGTCCAGCCATTTTCGCGTCGTCCGCAAACTTACTGATCACCCCAGTTACACCTTCTTCCAGATCGTTTATATAAATCACAAACAGCAGAGGTCCCAATACAGAGCCCTGCGGAACACCACTAGTCACAGGCATCCAGCTGGAAAAAGACCCTTCCACTACCATCCTCTGTCTTCTGTGACCAAGCCAGTTCTCCACCCATCTAGCCACCTCCCCCTTTATCCCATGAGATCCAACCTTTTGCACCAACCTACCATGAGGGACTTTGTCAAACGCTTTAATAAAGTCCATATAGACGACATCCACGGCCCTTCCCTCGTCAACCATTCTAGTCACTTCTTCAAAAAACTCCACCAGGTTAGTGAGGCATGACCTCCCTCTCACAAAACCATGCTGACTATCATTAATGAGTTTATTCCTTTCTAAATGCGCATAAACCTGCAAACAAAGTCTTGACAGAGGGGCGGTGGAGGGGGGGAGGGGGGGAGGAGTGGAGAGAGGTAGTAGAAGTAATATAAATAAGTTGGGGAAACAGGAATTCATTATAATACATTGGGTAAAGATTTGGTGACAGGTATAGTATAAGGATTGGGCATAGGCAGGGTTAACATGGGACTGGGTACAGTACTGCCTTTAGTACATTATCAATAACTTGTCCTGCTCCCTCCACGCCAATGCTATAGTTAAGAAACCCCAGCAACGCCTTTCTCAGGAGGCTAAGGAAATTTGGCATGTCCACTTCGACTCTCACCAATTTTTACAGATGCATCAGAGAAAGCAATCTCTCTGGATGTATCACAGCTTGGTATGGCTCCTGTTCCGACCAAGACCGCAAGGAACTACAAAAGGTCGAGAACGTAACCCAGCCCATCACTCAAACCAGCCTCCCATCCATTGACTCCGTCTACACTTCCCACTGCCTCGGAAAAGCAGCTGGCATAATCAAGGACCCCACGCACCCCGGACATTCTCTCTTCCACCTTCTTCCATTGGGAAAAAGATACAAAAGTCTGAGATCATATTCCAACTGACTCAAGAACAGCTTCTTCCCTGCTGCCATCAGACTTTTGAATGGACCTACCACATATTAAGTTGATCTTTCTCTACACCCTAGCTATGACTGTAACACTACATTCTGCACCCTCTCCTTTCCTTCTCCCCTATGTACTCTATGAACGGTACGTTTTGTCTGAGTAGCGCACAAGAAACAATACTTTTCACTGTATCCCAATACATGTGACAATAATAAAACAAATCAAATCCAACAAAAAATATGAAGAAACACATGACCCAAGCCTAGAGGGTAGTTGTGGACTGGATAGGCAAATGGTATGTGATCATAGAATCCCTATAGTGCACAAGGAAGCCATTCGGCCCATTGAGTCCACAGTGACAACAATCGCACCCAGGCCCTAATCCCATAACCCCATACATTTACCCTGCTAATCCCCCTGACACCAAGGGACAATTTAGCATGGCCAATCCATCTAACCTGCACATCTTTGGTGTGGGAGTGTTGTGAATCTGTGGGATTCACTATCTCAAAGTGTAGCGGATGCTGGGACAGTGAGTAAATTTAAGGAGGATTTGACAGATTTTTAATTGGTAATGGGTTGAAGGGTTATGGGGAGAAGGCAGGAAAATGGGGATGAGGAGCATATCAGCCATGATCGAATGGCAGAGCAGACTTATGAACTTATGAAACCGGAGCACCCGGAGGAAACCCACACAGACACAGGGAGAATGTGTAAACGCCTCACGGACAGTGACCTAAGGCCGGAATCAAACCCAGATCCCTGGCGCGGGAGGCAGCAATGCTAACTACTGTGCCACCGTGCCGCCCCTACAAGATTGAGATGTGTGTAGCAGCAAACATGGAGATGGCTCCCAGTTTAGACCTTCTCTATATATATTTGGTAACAAGTAGTTAATAAACACTTATTGCTAAACCGTACAAGGCTCAGAACCTCTTCATGAGACCAACTGAAATACACACAACTTCTTACAACACCTCTATATCCTTATAGCGACCAGAACTGGGCACAATGTATAACACAGTGAATGTAACGTATTCTGCACTGGGAAATGTATTATAACCTCAGTGGAGAATTGTGATTTTGCTTTAATGGATCAGATTCAGGATGCAGCAATTTCTTGTAGGTGCACGCACTGAAACACGAGTACACACCACGACAATCGAGTGGAGAAGAGTAGCTCACTGTGTTCTCATTAGCTGCATCATTGATTTCCTCTGATTTTTCAGCCACATGGACTTTGCTCCCTGTGGTACAGTTTTATAATCAGCTTCAGAGCTGCTGGCTGGACATGTTTCATTTAGCCTGCGAGTCTTCCCTTGCTGAGAAACCCAGAAACGTTTGTTGAAGGCTTCATTCAAACATCCGAGGGAAATATATACGTCGCTGGCGTCAGTGCCTACGAGAGCCTGGAGACGATGTGAACGGCAACCTTCAGGCCAATTCCCCGCAGCGCACCATGCTTGGAAGGACACTAGTGAGGGCACTGCGTGCGTGTGCTGGAACACACGCAGCATGGGCAGATCATGGCGCCACTCAGTGTCTAACACAGATTGGGAGCCTGCCCAGCCCACCATTTTGGACACTATGGGCTGGGTCATACGTCCCACCTCCTGCTGGCAGGTTTGAATGTTGGGTCATGCTAACTAAGTGTCCCAAAATGTGCAGGTTAGGTGGATTGGCCATGCTAAATTGTCCCTTAGTGTCAAGTGATGAGTACGTTAGGTGGATTGGCCATGCTAAATTGCCCTTTTAGTGTCCAAAGATGTGGAGGTTAGGTGGATTGGCCATGCTAAATTTCCCTTTTAGTGTCCAAAGATGTGCAGGTTAGGTGGATTGGCCATGCTAAATTGCCCCTTAGTGTCCCAAAATATGCAAGTTAGGTGGATTGGCCATGCTAAATTGCCCCTTAGTGTCCCAAAATGTGCAGATTAGGTGGATTGGCCATGCTAAATTGCCCCTTAGTGTCCAAAGATGTGAAAGTTAGGGGGATTGGCCATGGTAAATTGTCCCTTAGAGTCCAAAGATGTACAGGTTAGGGGGATTAGCCAATGTAAATTGCCCCTTAGTGTCCCAAAATGTGCAGGTTAGATGGAACAGCCATGCTAAATTGTCCCTTAGAGTCCAAAGATGTGCAGGTTAGGTGGATTGGTCATGCTAAATTGCCCCCTTAGTGTCTAAAGATGTGTTGGTTGAATGGATTAGCCATGGTAAATGTGTATGGTTACAGAGATAGGGTTGGGGAGAAGGCCCTGGGTAAAATACGCTGTCAGAGAGTCAGTGCAGAAGTTATGGGCCAAATGGCCTCTTCTGCACTGTGGGGATTCTATGATTCTTCCAATAATCCAGGGGGACGAGCTAGGGTAAGTGCATAGGGTTATGGGGATAGGGCCTGGGTGGGATTGTGGTCGGTGCAGACTCGATGGGCCGAATGGTCTCCTTCTGCACTGTAGGATTCTAGGATTCTATGAATTATCCAGCTCCCTTTGGAAACCATGACTGAATCAGCCTCCAGTGCCCACTCAGACAGCTCATTCCAGACCCTAACCACTCACTTGCTTACACCACCTTTGGTTCATCTGCCAGTCAACTAAAATCTGTGTCTTCTGGTTCTCGATCCTTACGCCAATGGGGACGGTTTCTCCCTATCGACTCTGTCCAGGTGCCTGGTGATTTTGAACACCTCCGTCAAGGCACCCTCGGTTATTCGGAGGAGAACAGTCCAAACACCCGACTGAAGTCTCTCATCCCTGGAGACATTCCTCCAAATCTTTTCTTTTAATGCACTCTCTGCAAAGCCTTCACATCTACCCTGTGGCACGGCGCACAGAATGAGACATAGAACTCCAGTTGAGGCTGAACCGGAGTTTTACGGTGACACAGTGGTTGGCACTGCTGCCTCACAGCACCAGGGACCCGGGTTCTATTCCTGGCTTGGGTCGCTGCCTGTGCGGAGTCTGCACATTCCCCCCATGTCTGCGTGGGTTTCCTCCGGGTGCTCCGGTTTCCTCCCACAGTCCGAAAGACGTGCTGGTTAGATGCATTGGCCGTGCTAAATTCTCCCTCAGTGTACCCGAACAGGCGCCGGAGTGTGGTGACTAGGGGATTTTCACAGTCACTTCATTGCAGTGTTAACGTAAGCCTACTTGTGACACTAATAAATAAACTTATAAACTTTATAAATGTTCATCATAACTTCCTTGCTTTGTATCCTGTGCCTGTATTCATAAAGCCCAGGATCCCATGTGTCTTTTTAACCACATTCTCCACCTGTCCTGCCACCGTCAATAACTTGTATAAACATTCTCCCCCCCGCCACCCTCCCTCCCCTCCCCCCTCCCTCCCCTCCCCTCTCCCCACCCCGGTATCTGTGCTCCTGCACCTAACCATAACTTGCCCACTACCCCGGGAGGGACTAATGGGATCAGATCACCCACCCATTTCACAATCCCTCTTCCCATTTTATTTTCCACAGACTTCAATGTAGAAAGAGTGGGCCATCTCAGTTCCCCCCCCTTGACCCCCCCACTCCGTGTGGGTTTTTAAAACTGATCTCTCACTTAGCTGCATGGATACACTGAACTTACTGCGACCTTTTAGCACAAACTACCTCAGTCTGAGTCCACCTTAACCGAAAACAAAACAGAGAGTGTGCAAACGAACACATCAGAGCCCACTCATAGAGTCCTACAGTGCAGAAGGAGGCCATTCAGCCCATCGAGTCTGCACTGACTACAATCCCACCCAGGCCCTTTCCCCATAACCCCAAGTATTCCCCCTGACACTAAGGGGCAATTTAGCATGGCCAATCCACCTAACCTGCACATCTTTGGGAAGAAACCGGAGCACCCGGAGGAAGCCCATGCAGACACAGGGAGAACGTGCAGACTCCACACAGACAGTGACCCAAGCCGGGAATTGAACCCGGGTCCCCGGTGCTTGAGGCAGCAGTGCTCACCACTGTGCCACCGTGCCACCTTCTTGGCACCTTCAAATGCGAGTGGCCTCAATTTTTCTTCATACATTTTCTATTGAGCCTGTACAGTAGAACAGAATAGAATAGAATAGAACCTTTACAATGCAGAAGCAGAAGGAGACCATTTGGCCCATCGAGTCAGCACCGACCACAATCCCATCCAGGCCCTAACCCCACGTATTTCCCGTGGCTAATACCCCTGACACTAAAGGTCAATTTAGCATGACCCATCAACCTAACCTGCACATTTTTAGACTGTGGGAGGAAACCGGAGCACCCGGAGGAAACCCACGCAGACACGGGGAGAACGGGCAGACTCCACACAGAGAGTGACCCAAGCCGGGAATCGAATCCGGGTCCCTGGCGCTGTGAGGCAGCAGTGCTAACCACTGTGCCATCCTTTAAGGCTGTAACTGTGACAGACAGGTTCAGACATTCACAGTTCACAGTAAGAATGGAGGCCTTAAATATGGCCATTGTCCAGTTTGTGAGGTACTGTTCTCTTTGTGATTCAGTGTTGAGGACTTGCGCTTTATTCATTCACATATCCGCTGAAAGCCAAACCAATCAATAAAATCCCTTGCACTCCGATTTGAGCTTTGGCAAAGTGACTGCCAGCCCCACACCGCAGTGAGTAGCCCCAATCAGGTCTATAAAATAATGAGGGGCATAGATCAGCTAGCTAGTCAACATCTTTTCCCAAAGGTAGAAGAGTCTAAAACTGGTGGGCATAGGTTTAAGGTGAGAGATACAAAAGGGGCGAGAGGGGCAATTTTTTCACACAGTAGGTGGTGAGTGTCTGAAACGAGCTGCTAGAGGTAGTAGTAGAGGCGGGTACAATTTTGTCTTTTAAAAGCATTTAGACAATTACATGGGTAAGATGGGTATAGAGGGATATGGGTTAAACACGGGCAAATGGGACTAGCTTCGTGATTAAAACAAGGGTGGCATGGACAAGTTGGGCCAAAGGGCCTGTTTCCATGCTGTAAACCTCTATGACTCTAACCAAATGCAGGTATGTACTGAGTAGGAATTGCGACAGTAAACTATAGCGGTACAACGAGGCACTTCAGGGGAGAAGGATAAGAAGGCACCCAACAAGGTTGGGAGAATTATTTCCTTATACAAAGGATAAGAATCTGGAATCAGTGGGTTGGTTGATGCCAGTAAACTTGTCGAACTCAAGTTGATTGTTGCAATGAGAGGGTATTCTGGCTGATATTCTGATAGGATGAGAGGGCTGAAGGGAATTATTATCTTAGAAAAAGGGCACCATCATAAAAACAGTAGGATGGTGAGGTAAAAATACAGTCCTACCCTGGGCTGCCTCCTCTGAGCCAACACTCTCACTGGTGAAATGTTCCTGAGAGTCTGGGAAAGGGGTTGTAGAGATTGTCACTTCCAACCAATTTGAAATTCCCCCACAGGATGAATTTACAAAGAACAAAGTACAGCACAGGAACAGGCCCTTCAGCCCTCCAAGCCTGTGCTGATCACATTGTCCTATCTAAACCAACTGGCTTATATCCCTATATCTGTTCATGTGTCTATCCAGATGATAAATGTCGCTAACGTAACTGCCTCAACCACCTCACTTGGCAGTGCATTCCAGGCCCCCACCACCCTCTATGTAGAAAACTTCCCCGCATGTCTCCACTAAACCTTTCCCCCCCTTACCTTGAACTTGTGCCCCCTTGTAATTGTCATTTCTCCCCTGGGAAAAAGCTTCCAGCTGTTCACTCTATCTATACCTCTCATAATTTTATAAACTTCTATCTGGTTGCCCCTCAGCCTCCATCTTTCCAGGGAGAACAACCCTAGTTTACTCAATCTCTCCTCATAGCTAATACCCTCCATACCAGGCAACATCCTGGTAAACCTTTTCTGCACTCTCTCCAAAGCCTTCATGTCCTTCTGGTAGTGTGGTGATCAGAATTGGACGCAGTATTCCAAATGTGGCCTAACCAATATTTTATACAACTTAACGTAATTTGCCAACTTTTATACTTGATGCCCCATCCGATGAAGGCAACATGCCATATGCTTTCTTCACCACTTTTTCCACCTGTGCTGCCACTTTTAAGGATCTGTGGACCTGTACTCCCAGATCTCTCTGTGTGTCTATGCTCCTGATGGTTCTGCCATTTATGTTATAGCTTCTATCTGAATTGGATCTACCAAAATGCATCACCTCGTATTTGTCTGGCTTAAACTCCATCTGTCATTTCTCCGCCCAATATCCTGCTGTATTCTCTGACAATCTTCATCACTATCCGCACCTCTGCCAACCTTAGTATCATCCGCAAACTTGCTAATCAGGCCAACTACATTTTCTTCCAAGTCTATGATTCTATGATTCTATGAAGTCATTTATATATATTACAAACAGCAGAGCTCCCAGCACTGATCACTGCGGAACACCACATCTCCACATCATGAACACCACTAGTTACAGACCTCCATTCAGAAAAACACCCTTCCACCACTACCATCTATCTTCTATGGCCAAGCTAGTTCTAAATCCATCTAGCTAGTGAAATTAGTGAGACATGACCTCCCACGTGCAAAACCATGCTGTCTGTCGCTAACAAGACCATTCAATTTCAAATGTCTATAAATCCTATTCCTAAGAATCTTCTCCACAGTTTCACTATCACTGCGTCAAGCTCACTGGCCTATAATTACCCAGGTTATCCTTGCTACCCTTCTTAAATAACGGGACAACATTGGCTCTCCTACAATCCTCTGGGACCTCACCAGTGGCCAACGAAGAAACAGAGATTTCTGTTAGAGGCCCAGCAATTTCATCTCTTGTCTCCCTCAGTAATCTTGGATAGATACCATCTGATTCTGGGGATTTATCTATCTTAATGCTTTTTAATTCACCTAACGCTTCCTCACTCGTAATGATGACTTGTTCTAAAGGGTTCACACACCCCTCCAAGACACCATCAATCGACATGTCCCTCTCCTTTGTAAATACAGATCCAAAGTACTCATTAAGGATCTCACACTTCCTTTGGTTCTGCACATAATTTCCCTCCTTTGTCCTTAAGTAGACCAACTCTTTCTCTAGCTACTCTCTTGTTCCTAATATGTGTATAAAATGCCTTGGGATTCTCCTTAATCCTGTCTGCCAAGGACATTTCATGACCCCTTCTTGCCCTCCTAACTCCATGTTTGAGTTCTTTTCTGCTTTCCCTGTATTCTTCAGGTGCTTCATCTGTTTTTAGTTGCCTAGACCTCATGTCTGCATCCTTTTTCTTTTTGACTAGACTAACAATTTCCCTGGTCATCCACGGTTCCTGAACCCTGCCTTTTCTGTCCTTTCTTTTCATAGGCACATGCCTGCCCTGCACTCCTAACAACTGCTCCTTAAAATGTGGATTTACCCTCAACTAGCCTCTCCCAAACAACAGCCTCCAAATCCTGTCTAATCTGCTTGTAGTTAGCCTTCCCCCAATTTACTAACTTAACCCTAGGTCAACACTTGTCCTTTCCCATTAGTATCCTAAAGCTTACGGAATTTAGAACATAGAACATTACAGCGCAGTACAGGCCCTTCAGCCCTCGATGTTGCGCCAACCAGTGGTACCAATCTAAAGCCCCACTAATCTACACTATTCCAATATCATCCATATGTTTATCCAATAACCACTTGAATGCTCTCAACGTTGACGAGTCCACCACTGCTGCAGGCAGGGCATTCCACGCCCTTACTACTCTCTGAGTAAAGAACCTACCTCTAACATCTGTCCTATATCTCTCACCCCTCAATTTAAAGCTATGTCCCCTCGTGCTGGCCAACACCATCCGAGGAAAAAGGCTCTCACTATCCACCCTATCTAATACTCTGATCATCTTGTATGCCTCTATTAAGTCACCTCTTAACCTTCTTCTCTCTAACGAAAACAACCTCAAGCCCCTCAGCCTTTCCTCATACGATTTTCCCACCGTACCAGGCAACATCCTGGTAAATCTCCTTTGCACCCTTTCCAACACTTCCACATCTTTCCTATAATACGGCGACCAGAACTGTACGCAATACTCCAAATGCGGCCGCACCAGAGTTTTGTACAGTTGCAGCATGACCTCCTGGCTCCGAAACTCAATCCCTCTTTAGGCATCATCTTTGGACTCATCTGATGAAGGAGCAGTGTTCCGAAAGCTCGTGATTCCAAATAAACCCGTTGGACTTTAACCTGGTGTTGTGAGACTTCTTACTGTGCCCACCCCAGTCCAACGTCGGCACCTCCACCTCATCGTTGGCTCAATGTTAGGGTGGCATGGTGGTACAGTGTTCAGCATTGCTGCCTCACAGCACCAGGGATTCGGGTTCGATTCTGGCCTTGGGTGACTGTCTGTGCGGAATCTGTGCAATCTCCCCATATCTGCGTGGGTTTCCTCCGGGTGCTCCCACAGTCCAAAGATGTGTGGGTTAGATTGATTGGCCATGCTAAATTGCCCGTTGGTGTCCCAAGGTGTGTAGGTTAGGGGATTAATGGGGTAAATAGGTGGGGTTAAGGGGATGGGGCCTGATGCTCTTTCAGAGAGTCGGCGCAGACTGGATGGGCTGAATGTCCTCCTTCTGTACTGTAGGGGTCGCGGGAAGAACGAGAAAACTCCACCCTGTGTCTTGAACTGTTAGTGGTGCCCTATTTTGAATGAGATGTTAAACTGAAGACTCTCTTACCCTCTCATTCAATTTATTTATTTATTAGTGTCACAAGTAGGCTTACATTAACACTGCAATGAAGCTATTGTGAAAATCCCCTAGTCGCCACACTCCAGCACCTGTTCGGGTACACTGAGGGAGAATTTAGCATGGCCAGTGCATCTCACCAGCACGTCTTTCAGACTGTGGGAGAAAACCGGAGCACCCAGAGGAAACCCACACAGACACGGGGAGAACATGCAAACTCCGCACAGACAGTGGTCCAAGCCGGGTATCGAACCTCGGTCCCTGGCGCTGTGAGGCAGCAGTGCTAACCACTGTGCCGCCCTAAATGGAGATAAAGTGGGGATAAAAGATCCCATTGTGCCATTGATCCACGGGTCGGTTTTCAAGGTAGATATTTATCCCTCAGAAAGGATCACTACAACAGATTATCTAACCTCGATCACATTTCTATTTACCGGGGGGGGGGCTTGCTGTGTGAAAAATTGCTTGTTGTACTTCATGCATTGCGATGGTAACTACAGTTCAAAAGTCCCTCATAGGCATAAAGTGCTTGGGAGTTCCTATGCTCACAAAAGGTGCTATATAAATGCAGCTTCGCTCAGTCAAGCCACTGGCAAATTGCCTTGGTGAGTCCATCACTAGTTCCCAGGGCTCTGCAGATGAAGCCACGGTGGCTACATCGGCAGCAAGCAATGGAAAATAGAGGACAGGAAAGATAAGTTTGAGCGAAGCAGTTATAGATTCGTTGGTGAAAAAGGTCAGCAAGTGGCACCAGGCCAGTTCCACTCAGGATCTTTCCACAAAACAGACAGAATGCTGCCGCAGTTATTAATAACACAAATCAACCGAGCTTTCCAATGACTGCAAAAAACTGCTGGATGACATTAGAAAGGCTGCCAAGAACCAGACCGCCTCCAGTTGCTGTCTCAGTTTGCAACTGGAGCCAACTGCCAATTTCAGAAAGCAGTGATCCGATTGGAGGAGAAAGTGCCTCGGTTCTTCAAGGTGGCGGCCAGAGCAGCGCGAGGTCGGAGGGGCTGAAGTTAAACTGGAAGGTTCTAGAGAACCTCAAGTCTTTGTTCATGAGGAGAGGTGCAGTCACCGTTTGGTAGGTAAATCCTCTGGTGCTTACTGGAAGCGAACAAATTTCATGCCTTCCCGAGGCTTTCTTCAGCAAAAACACCCCTTGGGACAATAGGAGATGATAGTCCAAGGGAAAGGATACATTTTCTACCCCATGCATTCAAAATTTCCCACATCAAGTATGGTCCACCCCCATGCTTTTTAGATCATAAGATATAGCATATAGGAGCAGAATTAGGCCATTCGGCCCATTGAGTCTGCTCCGCCATTCAATCATGGCTAATATGATTCTCATCCCCATGCTCCTGCCTTCTCCCCATAACCCTTGATCCCCTTATTGATCAAGACCATATCTACCTCTGTCTTAACGACACTCAATGACCTGGCCTCCTCTGTGGCAATGAGTTCCACAGATCCACCACCCTCTGGCTGAAGAAATTCCTCCTCATCTCAGTTTTAAAGGAGCGTCCCTTCACTCTGAGGTAGTGCCCTCGAGTTCTAGTCTCTCCCACTAGTGGAAACATCCTCTCCATGTCCACTCTATCCAGGCCTCCCAGTATTCTGTAAGTTTTGATCAGATCCCCCTCATCCTTCTAAACTCCATCGGTTATAGGCCCAGACTCCTCAACCTCTCCTCACGTTACAAACCCTTCATTCCTGGGATCATTCTTGTGAACCTCCTCTGGACCCCCTCCAAGGCCAGCACATCCTTCCTTAGGTATGGGGCCTAAGGCCCCTAAGGAAAACTTTCCCCTCAAGTGACACAGGGAAAACAATCCTCCCCACTTCCCCTTACCACCCCCCCCAGGTGGGATATTGGGGCGATGGAGCCAGAGTGACAGTACTTGACACACTATCATATATAGTCAAACAGGCCATCAAATCTGTGCTGGCATTTGCTTCTACTTGAATGCCCCCCAGTCTAATCCCCCTGTCCGTTTTAATTCCTTTCATATAACTTCAGCAACCACCACCCCTTGACATTCAATGGTGTTACCATCACTGAATCCTCCACATCCTTGGAGTTATCATTGACCAGAAACTCAACTGGACAAGCCATATAAACACAATGGCTACAAGAGCAGGTCAGAGACTAGGAATACTGCGAGTAACTCACCTCCTGACTCCCCAAAGCCTATCCATCATAGAAATCAATAGAATCCCTACAGTGCAGAAGGAGGCCATTTGACCCATCGAGTCTGCACTGACAGCAATCCCACCCAAGCCCTATCCCCATAATCCCACATATTTACCCCGCTACAAGGCACAAGTCAGGAGTGTGATGGAATACTCCCCAGTTGCCTGGATGGGTGCAGCTCCAACAACATTCAAGAAGCTCGACACCATCCAGGACAAAGCAGCCCCGCTTGATTGGCACCACATCCACAAACATCCACTCCCTCCACCACCGACGCTCAGTAGCAGCAGTGTGTACTATCTACAAGATGCAATGCAGCAATTCACCAAAAATCCTTAGACAGCACCTTCCAAACCCACAACCACTTCCATCTAGAAGGACAAGGGCAGCAGGTACATGGGAACACCACCACCTGCAAGTTCCCCTCCAAGCCACTCACCATCCTGACTTGGAAATATATCGCCGTTCCTTCGCAGGCGCTGGGTCAAAATCCTGGAATTCCCTCCCTAACGGCATTGTGGGCCAACCCACAGCACGTGGACTGCAGCGATTCAAGAAGGCGGCTCACCACCACCTTCTCAACTAAGGATGAGCAATAAACGCTGGCCGAGCCAGCGACGCCCATGTCTCACAAATGAATTTTAAAAATGGTTTGTGGCAATGAATTGCACCTTCAGTTTAAGATTACTCTTCTAACTGCGCATGAATGCTTGGTCAGACCCGCACAATCTTGTTAGGTTGCATGTTCTGTGCCACTCACACATCTCCCAACTTTGTAAAGTTAGACACAACTTGCCGCACACTCCATTATAACAACGTTTCATTCATTCCCTTTCCAACCAAACACTATGCATTCTGCTTTGAGAGAGGCAGACGCTATGTTCTAGCCAGTAAAAAAGATACCAAAAGAGAAAATGCTGGAAAATCTCAGCAGGTCTGGCAGCATCTGTAAGGAGAGAAAAAAGCTGACGTTTCGAGTCCAGATGACGTTTTGTCAAAGCTAAAAGGTGTAGAAAGTGGGAGATATTCATACTGTGGGGTGAGGGAATGAAAGATGAGTCATAGCCACAGAAACCAGGGGAAAGGCTGCTAACGGCTGTCCACAGAGAGAATAAAGGGTGCGAATGGCCAAACGGCAGAGAAGCTGAAATCAGAGGGTAAACTGTGACAGATGAAGATGTTGGAGGGAGGGGGCAAGGAATGGGTGGGAGAGAGGTAAAATTTAGAAAAAGGGGGAAAGAGGAAGCAAAGGGGGAGAAAAGGTCATAAAAGGGGGGATAAAATAGGGGGAAAGAGTTGGGGGGAAGAAAAACGAAGAAAGTCAATAAAGAAATAAAAGGTAGAGAACAGTAAAAAATTAAATAAAATGAAAATAAAGGGGTCGGGGTGGAGTCGAGCTTCTCTCTTTCTCTTTTGGTTTCAGATTCTAGCATATACAGTAATTTGATTATATCCAGTAAAAAAGATATTTAAACATCAAAGTCTGATCAGAAATGATGTGTGATTTCTGCCGGACCCGAGCAGTTTGAGGTTTGGAGTTTTGACAGAGATAACCTCGCCAGGTAAGGTAATGTAAGCTGCATCGCAGTCTTTGTGGCCAAGGCACGAAGGAACACTGAGCAAACTTGGAACAAGGTCATATATCAGAATGAAGGTTATATTTGAATTTATTCATTCATCTGTACTTTGTTCTGACACATGTCACATTTAGATAAATGCGAGGTGATGCATTTTGGTAGTTCGAACCAGGGCAGGACTTACTCAGTTAATGATGTGGAGATGCCGGCGTTGGACTGGGCTGGGCACAGTAAGAAGTCTCACAACACCAGGTTAAAGTCCAACAGGTTTATTTGGAATCACAAGCTTTCGGAGCGCTGCTCCTTCATCAGGTGAGTCTGACTCTTGATCTGACTCAGGTTGACTCACCTGAGGAAGGAGCAGCGCTCCGAAAGCTCGTGATACCAAATAAACCTATTGGACTTTAACCTGGTGTTGTGAGACTTCTTACTCAGTTAATGGTAGGGCGTTGGGGAGAGTTACAGAACAAAGAGATCTAGGGGCACATGTTCATAGCTCCTTGAAAGTGGAGTCACAGGTGGACAGGGTGGTGAAGAAGGAATTCAGTATGCTTGGTTTCATTGGTCAGACATTGAGTACAGGAGTTGGGACGTCTTGTTGAAGTTGTACAAGACATTGGTAAGGCCACACTTGGAATACTGTGTACGGTTCTGGTCACCCTATTATTGAAAGGATATTATTAAACTAGAAAGAATGCAGAAAAGATTTACTAGGATGCTACTGGGACTTGATGGTTTGAGTTATAAGGAGAGGTTGGATAGACTGGGACTTTTTTCCCTGGAGTGTATGAGGCTTAGGGATGATCTTATAGAGGTCTATAAAATAATGAGGGACATAGATAGATAAGGTCGATGGTCAACATCTTTTCCCAAAGGTAGGGGAGTCTAAAACTAGAGGGCATAGGTTTAAGAGAGGGGAGAGATACAGAAGGATGCAGAGGGGCAATTTGTTTCATTCAGAGGGTGGTGAGTGTCTGGAACAAGCTGCCAGAGGTAGTAGTAGAGGTGGGTACAATTTTGTCTTTTAAAAAGCATTTAGACAGTTACATGGGTAAGATGGGTATAGAGGGATATGGGCCAAATGTGGGCAATTGGGACTAGTTTAGGGGTTGAAAAAAAGGGCGGCATGAATCGAAGGGCCCGTTTCCATGCTGTAAACCTCGATGACTCTATGTCAGCTCTGCGTATGCTCATGCGATGACCTTTACTGTTGCGAGTTACAAAAGACATTCAAGAGGATAATGAAAAACCTCTGGTCCTACCTGGAACTTTCTTAGCCCAGATGATCATGTGCACCAATTCCTTATCGGCCAGGTTTGTTAGCAGAGTCATCATGGACGCCTCGGTGAACGGCTTGCTGGGATCGTGTTCAGAGTAAACCATGGGTGGCTCGGCCTCCAACAGCATGCTGAGAATCTCATCCGATGTCATGGCCAGCAGCGAGCTCTGCTTGGCGTTCCTCTGGGCCGGGCTCAGGCTGCTGGTGGCTGGCCGGTTGGCGACCCCAGGACTTTTGATGACGTGATCCTTCTCGTCTTTCCTCCGCTTGTGTTTCAGCATCCTCCCGCCCCGCCGGTCCTTACGGATACCTGGCAATCAGAGAGAGGAAAGGTAAAAGCCAGCCTGCTCACACGACGAGGGTCTGCGTTAGTGAGTCAGAGTCCCGGGGCGTGATCATACCGGCCACACTCACACTGCCGCAAAGTCGGAGAATTTGGAGTCCAACTTCTAGATGTGACCTTTAAACCCATCTAACCTCTCGGGTGGATGTTTTGTTTTGACTTATTATTGTCACATGTATTAACATACGGTGAAAACTATTGTTTCTTGCGCGCTGTACAGACAAAACATATCGTTCATAGAGAAGGAAAGGAGAGGGTGCAGTATATAGCTAGGGTGTAGAGCAGCGGCCTCCAAACTCTTCAGTACGAGGGCCATATCATAATTCTACACATCTTCGCGGGCCAAAGAAAAAAATCAGTTCTATAAATGAATGAATAAAATTTATTGTATCCGGGCCGGATGTGACCCACCGCGGACCGGATGTGGCCCACGGGCAGTAGTTTGGAGACCCCTGGTGTAGAGGAAGATCAGCTTAATATACGGTAGGTCCATTCAAAAGTCTGACAGCAGCAGGGAAGAAGCTGTTCTTGAGTCGGTTGGTACGTGACCTCAAACTTTTGTATCTTTTTTCCGACGGAAGAAGGTGGAAGAGAGAATGTCTGGGGTGTGTGGGGTCCTTAATTATACTGGCTGCTTTGCCGAGGCAGAGGGAAGTGTAGACAGAGTCAATGGATGGGAGGCTGGTTTCAGTTTTGGACTGGGCTATGTTCACGACCCTTCGTAGTTTATTGCAGTTTTAGGCAGAGCAGGAGCCATACCAAGCTGTGATACAACCAGAAAGAATGCTTTCTATGGTGCATCTGTAAAAATTGGTTGTAAACTGTTTAGTTGGATGAGGAGCAGGAGAACTCTCCCTGGTGCAATGAACAACATTTATCCCACAATCAACATCACAGAAAAGCAGATAACTTGGTCATGATCACATTTTTCTGTTTGTCGGAGTTTGCTGTGCGCAAATTGGGTGCCGTCTTAGCTACTTTAGAATATGCTTCGAAAGTCCCACAAAAGCTGGGAAATCACTGAGACATCTGGAGGTCATGAACGGTTATGAATTCGAGTCTCTCTCACTCAGATTCGATCTTATTGCTCTACCTGCATTCCTCCTATCCTCCAGAAGGCGGACTCATGAGCACTCCCGAGACGGGAACAGCAGCCACTGACATGAAGTTCATGACCGAACAGAACGCCATGAGCACAATGACCTTTTAACCTCTTATCCTTCATCTTAACATCAGAAATAATTTAACTTAGCCCATGGCCTAAGGGCCTAACCTTCAAGTGAATAGCCAGTGTTGCTGCACTGACTCTTCAGAGATAACATCCCCGTAAGCTCTTTCCAACTCAAATGTTTCACCTGGAGAGAGGGAGACCTGGGATAAAGTCTACCCCTTCCCCAACTCTCTGGCTGGAATATTAATGTCTCGCCTGCCCCGGCTCGCAGAACGGAATTCTCCGTTGGCCTCAGGCGGGATTTTATGAGCCAGCGCCCAAGCGAGGTCGTAAATAGCAGTAACTGTGTCAAAGGTCAGCTTACTGAGCAGTGATATCAAAGCTAATATCCCACCGGATGGCAAGGAATCAACATGCCTGATTCTCTTTGGGATTCATGTTGGGCTCAATCAAACTAGGCCATTCTGAGAAAATAGGATGATGGGTACAGCCGGAGGCCATTCAGCCCCTCAAGCCGATTTATAGAAACTCTACACTGCAGAAGGAGGCCATTCGGCCCATCGAGTCTACACCAACAGTCCCACCCAGGCCCATCCCGGTAACCCCACATATTTAACCTGCTAATCCCCCTAACCTACACATCCCAAGACACTGAGGGACAACTTAGCATGGCCAATCCACCCAACCCGCACGTCTTTCGGACTGTGGGAGGAAACCGGAGCACCCGGAGGAAACCCACGCAGACACGGGGAGAATGTGCAAACTCCACGCAGACAGTGACCCAAGCCGGGAATCGAACCCGCGTCTTTGGCGCCGTGAGGCAGCAGTGCTAACCACTATTCTGCCATTCAGTTAGGTAATGGCTGGGTTATACCTCAGCTCCACTTAGTCCCCTTCCTTCCATATCCCTTGATATAATTACCCATCAAATCGCCATCAAGGGGTGGAGTTTTCATTTGGGGAATATTCTAACAGCCTAATGTTACAGATGAAAGTTTCCCTCGGAGGAGTTATGGAACGTCATTGTCTCAAAGCTAAGGGGTGGGCTTAAACCCCACTCCAGTAGCTAAGCTGAAACTTCACTGAGGGAGCTCTGCACTATAAGAGGCAAGGTCTTGTTGGCCCTCTCGGGTAGGCACTATTTGTTATTTTTTTATTAATGCCACAAGTAGGCTTACATTAACACTGCAATGAAGTTACTGTGAAAATCCCCTAGTCGCCACACTCCTGGCGCCTGTTCGGGTCCACTGAGGGAGAAATTAGCACCTAACCAGCACATCTTTCAGACTGTGGGAGGAAACCGGAGCACCCGGAGGGAACCCACACAGACACGGGAGAATGTGCAGCCTCCGCACAAACAGTGACCCAAGCCAGGAATCGAACCCGGGTCCCTGGCGTCGTGATGCAGCAGCGCTAACTACTGCGCCACCGTGCCGCTCTTAAATAGGGCCGGGAGGTTCGCTCAACCAACAACACCAATAACGAGTTATCTGCTCATTAATCTCAATGCAGCTTGTGGGATCTTGCTGTGCATACATTGGCTGCTGTGTTTCCCATGTTAGAACAGACACTGCACTTCAAGCGTAGTTCATTGGTTGTGAAGAGATTTGGGAATCCTTAGGTCCTGAAGGAAATGTGAGATTTTATTTTGGTACACAAGAAACAGGTTAATGATTTGATCGGGTAGTTAGGCAGCGGGCCTATACAATGGAGAAAATGTTACCAGAACAAATGTGTTCGACAATGGGCAGGTATTTAATAGGATAGAGGAGCAGGACATTGTTTAAGTACTTTGAGCATGTATAAATAGGGACCGCTGGAACACCAGAGGGTGTGAGGAGAGCACTGGGATTGACCAATGTCAATATACTCTATCAGTAAAGGAAAACTCTGGGTGGGCGCGATCTTACCCGCCGTTCACACCACGCTCCCGCTGCAGCAAGCTCGGAGAATTTGGCGGCCAGCCAAATCACCGTTCACTGCGGCGGAATGGGAAAATCCCACCGGCGTGAATGGTGGTAAGATGTGTCTTGACTTCTCCAACTGGCTTTGGTCCTTATTCACATTAAACAACCGTGCGCACACTCTAGTGCCACGAAAAATCTTTTCTCTTCCTCTTCCTGCATCTCCTAAATGCTGCAAACACTACGGCTACAGCAGAGATAGAGACAGGGATGCTCTCATCCCTGCTCCCACTGTTCGGATGTTCTTGGCCAACGTCCTCTGCGTTTCGAAGCCTGTGTGGGTGCTCTACAGGCAGTTCCTCCTGCACTGCACAAGAGCATAGAACATTACAGCGCAGTACAGGCCCTTCGGCCCTCAATGTTGCGTCGACCTGTGAAACCAATCTAAAGCCCATCTAATCTACACTATTCCAATATCATCCATATGTTTATCCAATGAGCATTTAAATGCCCTTAATGTTGGCGAGTCCACTACTGCTGCAGGCAGGGCATTCCACACCCTTACTACTCTCTGAGTAAAGAACCTACCTCTGACATCTGTCCTATATCTATCACCCCTCAATTTAAAGCTATGTCCCCTCGTGCTAGCCATCACTATCTGAGGAAAAAGGCTCTCACTGTCCACCCTATCTAATCCTCTGAACATCTTGTAGCCTCTATTAAGTCACCTCTTAACCTTCTTCTCTCTAACGAAAACAGCCTCAAGTCACCCAGCCTTTCCTCATAAGACCTTCCCACCATACCAGGCAACATCCTGGTAAATCTCCTTGGCACCCTTTCCAATGCTTCCGCATCCTTCCTATAATGCGGCGACCAGAACTGTACGCAATACTCCAAGTGCAGCCGCACTCGAGTTTTGTGCAGCTGCAACATGACATCATGGCTCCGAAACTCGATCCCTCTACCAATAAAAGCTAACACTCCGTACGCCTTCTTAACAACCCTATCAACCTGGGTGCCAACTTTCAGGGATCTATGCACATGGACACCGAGATCTCTCTGCTCATCCACACTACCAAGTATCTTACCATTAGCCCAGTACTCTGTATTCTTGTTACTCCTTCCAAAGTGAATCACCTCACACTTTTCCGCATTAAACTCCATTTGCCACCTCTCAGCCCAGCTCTGCAGCTTATCTATGTCCCTCTGTAACCTGCCACTTCCCTCCGCACTGTCTACAACTCCACCGACTTTAGTGTCATCCGCAAATTTACTAACCCATCCTTCTACGCCCTCATCTAGGTCATTTATAAAAATGACAAACAGCAGTGGCCCCAAAATAGATCCTTGCAGTACACCACTAGTAACTGAACTCCAGGATGAACATTTCCCATCAACCACCACCCTCTGTCTTCTTACAGCTAGCCAATTTCTGATCCAAACTGCTAAATCACCTTCAATCCCATGCTTCCGTATTTTCTGCAATAGCCTACCATGGGGAAACTTATCAAACGCTTTACTGAAATCCATATACACCACATCAACTGCTTTACCCTCATCCACCTCTTTGGTCACCTTCTCAAAGAACTCAATAAGGTTTGTGAGGCACGACCTACCTTTCACAAAACTGTATTGACTAACCCTAATCAAATTATTCCTTTCTAGGTGATTATAAATCCTACCTCTTATAATCCTTTCCAAAACTTTGCCCACAACAGAAGTAAGGCTCACTGGTTTATAATTACCAGGGTTGTCTCTACTCCCCTTCTTGAACAAGGGGACAACATTTGCTATCCTCCAGTCTTCTGGCACTGTTCCTGTAGACAATGATAATGTAAAGATCAAAGCCAAAGGCTCTGCAATCTCCTCTCTAGCCTCCCAGAGAATCCTAGGATAATTCCCATCCGGCCCAGGGGACTTATTTATTTTCACACTTTCCAGAATTGCTTACACCTCCTCCTTATGAACCTCAATCCCGTCTAGTCTAATAGCCTGTATCTCAGTATTCTCTTCAACCACATTGTCTTTTTCCTGTGTGAATACTGACGAAAAATATTCATTTAGCGCCTCTCCTATCTCTTCGGACTCCACGCACAACTTCCCACTACTGTCCTTGACTGGCCCTAATCTTACCCTAGTCATTCTTTTATTCCTGACATACCTATAGAAAGCTTTAGGGTTTTCCTTGATCCTACCTGCCAAAGACTTCTCATGTCCCCTCCTGGCAGACCCAGCCACTGGAAGAGGAGGCAGTGTGTGAGGTATTGGCCTCTGGTGGGGATGGGGTGTTGTAGAAACAGGTGAGAAGTGGAAAGCGCATTAAGCAAGTTCCCACCTCCACATTCCCTTTTCCCACTCCTGGCCCACTCACATTTTTGGGTGGATTTTCAATGGCGCACTGAAGGCCCACAGATCCATAGAATCCCTACAGTGCAGGAAGAGGCCACTCGGCCCATTGAGTCCACATTGACTCTCTGAAAGAGGACCTCCCCTCTGTCCTATCCCCATAACCCCGCACATCTACCACGGCCAATATACCCAATATACCTAACCCGCACATTTTTGGACACTGAGGGGCAATTTAGTATGGCCAATCCACCTAACCTGCACACCTTTGGACACTAAGGGGCAATTTAGCATGGCCAATCCATCTAACCTGCACATCTTTGGACTGTGGGAGGAAACCGGAGCACCCGGAGGAAACCCACGCAGATACGGGGAGAATGTGCAAACCCCACACAGACAGTGACCCGAGGCCAGGACTGGAGGATCCTGCCACTGGCCAGTGGGCTCTGCTGCTGCACGACACGGGGTGGGGAGGGGGTCAGAAAATCTTCCACCAAGGAAGACCTGCATTTATATAGCACCTTTCGCAACCACAGCATGTCCCAAAGCATTTTACCTGCCAACACAGTGCTTTTCTTTTTAGGTGTGGCGACCCAATTTGTGCACAGCAAGATCCCACAAACAGAGCAACGAGATAACGATCAGGGTAGTCTGTTTTCGCGATGTTGGTTGAAGGATAAGCGTTGGCCGGGAGGGTCTCTGCCGCTCTCTCTCGGAATAGCGCCTTGGGATCTTTTACCCCACCCTGAGAAGTTTCATCCAAAAGGCAGCATCTCTGGCAGCGCAGCACTCCTTCAGTGCTGAACTAAAGTGCAAAGCGGAACAGGAATAAGAGTAATGGGAATGAGAGGAGCACAGATAAAAGATAGGACAGGCAGAGGGGAGGGAGCAGAGAAGCAGAGCGCAGGTAAGTGGCGGTGGGGGGGGCTTGGGGGCAATCACCAGAATTTATAGATAGAGGGGTAGAAGAAGGGAAGAGGAGGGGGGGAAATACCTCACTGTTGGGAAATGTCAGCTCAAATGTAAGGGGGGTGGGGGAGGTTTCACAGGAAGAGGAGGGGCACAACTATCCATTGACTCTGTCTACACTTCCTGCTGCCTCGGAAAAGCAGCCAGCATAATTAAGGACCCCACGCACCCCAGACATTCTCTCTCCCACCTTCTTCCGTCGGGAAAAAGATACAAAAGTCTGAGGTCACGTACCAACCGACTCAAGAACAGCTTCTTCCCTGCTGCTGTCAGACTTTTGAACGGACCTACCTCGCATTAAGCTGATCTTTCTCTGCACCCTAGCTATGACTGTAACACTACATTCTGCACTCTCTCCTTTCCTTCTCTATGAACTGTATGCTTTATCTGTATAACGTGCAAGGAACAATATTTTTCACCATATTTCAATACATGTGACAATAATAAATCAAATCAAAAACATCTAAGGAACAAGTGGCTTGTCTTTTTTGTGTCCAAATCTCCAGAGATGCACTCACTGCCCTTTTAACTCGGAGGTGAGATTTGCCAACTGAGTTACAGCACGGTGGTACAGTGGTTAGCACTGCTGCCTCACAGCGCCAGGGACCCGGGTTCAATTCTAACCTTGGCTGACTGTGCGGAGGCTGCACGTTCCCCCCGTGTCTGCATGCGTTTCCTCCGGGTGCTCCAGTTTCGATCCACAACCTCAAGTTTGCCATGCTAAATTCTCCCTCAATGTACCCGAACAGGCGTCGGTCGGAGTGTGGCGACTTGGAGATTTTCACAGCAACTTCATTGCGGTGTTAATGTAAGCCTATTTGTGGCACTCATATATTTTTTGAAAGAGCTGACATTTCATTGATTTGGCACCTTTCATGACGGTCAGACGTCTCAAAGCTTTACGGACAGTGTGATACTTTTGAAGTGTGGTCAAGATGTGATGTCGGAAATACAGCTCCAGATGTACAGGTTGGTAAATCACCCTCTCCATACACTACATTTCAGTAAACCCATCTCCTCACCAACCCCCAAGCCAATGGTTCAGTGCGAAGCTATTGCCAATAACTAACAAACATCCTGAGGTCAAGTCATTGTTTACTTCCCGAGCCTGGCCTTGGACATTTCCCTCAGTCACTTGTATCGACTCACCACAAGCTACCCTTGGGTCTTGAAGACTCATGTGGCAAATCACTGAGTTACCACTTAACCCATACTGGTTTCTCGGGAATGTCGAAACTCTCTCGTTTTCTTTTGCCTATCGGGTGCTCCTTCAGCGCTATTTCATGTCGAAGCCATTTTCCTTTCAGCTTCCTTGACTCAGGGTTGCTTTTCATAGAATTCCTTCGCACCTGTGACCTCTGCCACCTAGAAGGGCCAAGGCTGCAGTGCCGAGTTCAGGGAAATGGTCAACACCTCATAAGTAAATAAAGAAAGGAATGCATTTACATAGCCACTTTCCTGACCTCCACCTAGCTGCCAATGAAATAATTGTCGAAGTGCATTCGCTCTTGTGATATCGGTAGCACGGTGGCACAGTGGTTAGCACTGCTGCCTCACAGTGCCAGGGACCCGGGTTCCATTCCCGGCTTGGGTCACTACCTGCGTGGAGTTTGCATGTTCTCCCCATGTCTGCATGGGTTTCCTCCAGGTGTGCCCGTTCTCCCCTCCACTGTCCAAAGATGTGCAGATTAGGTGGATTAGGTGGCTAAATTGCCCCTTAGTGTAGGGGGACTAGCGGGATAATTACATGGAGTTACAGGGATAGGGTCGGGGTGGGGTTTTTTTATTCATTCGTGGGACATGGGCGTCGCTGGCCAGCATTTATTGCCCATCCCTAGTTGCCCTTGTGAAGGTGGTGGTGAGCTGCCTTCTTGAATCGCTGCAGTCCATGTTCTGTTATCGATGCAGGCTCGATGGGCCGAATGGCCTCCTCCTGCATTGTAGGGATTCTATGATTCTATGACAATCAGCTGGAAAGGCCAGGGCTGTTTCCGTGGAGAGGTAAAGATTAAGGAGGGGGAACTTGATCGAGCTGTTCAAAGTGTGGCACGGCGGCACAGTGGTTAGCACTGCGGCCTCACAGCCCCAAGAACTCGGGTTCGATTCCGGCCTTGGGTGACCGTGGAGGGATTCTAGAGTGAAACCATGAGGGGTCTGCGCGGGGTGGGCAGACAGGAAGAAACCGTAGCCCTCGGCAGAGGGTAGAGAGTCAGAGGTGATTGCCAAAAGAAGCAAAGAGGTCACGAGGAAAAACCCTTACTGCGCAGCGAGTGGTTGGGATAGGGAAAGCAACGCCTGAGAGTGTGGTGGGGGCTGAGTCAGCTGAGGCTTTCGAAAGAGCATTAGAATTATTATCAGAGGAGGGAAGGTTTGCGGAACGATGGGGGGGAAAGTTGGGAGAGTAAGGATTTGCTCCTGCAAAGATTTGGCAAACCTACATGTGAATTCGGAACCAGAGTAGGCCACTCATAAGAACATAAGAACATAAGAAATAGGAGCAGGAGTAGGCCATCTAGCCCCTCGAGCCTGCCCCGCCATTCAATAAGATCATGGCTGATCTGAAGTGGATCAGTTCCACTTACCCGCCTGATCCCCATAACCCCTAATTCCCTTACCGATCAGGAATCCATCTATCCGTGATTTAAACATATTCAACGAGGTAGCCTCCACCACTTCAGTGGGCAGAGAATTCCAGAGATTCACCACCCTCTGAGAGAAGAAGTTCCTCCTCAACTCTGTCCTAAACTGACCCCCCTTTATTTTGAGGCTGTGCCCTCTAGTTCTAGCTTCTTTTCTAAGTGGAAAGAATCTCTCCACCTCTACCCTATCCAGCCCCTTCATTATCTTATAGGTCTCTATAAGATCCCCCCTCAGCCTTCTAAATTCCAACGAATACAAACCCAATCTGCTCAGTCTCTCCTCATAATCAACACCCCTCATCTCTGGTATCAACCTGGTGAACCTTCTCTGCACTCCCTCCAAGGCCAATATATCCTTCCGCAAATAAGGGGACCAATACTGCACACAGTATTCCAGCTGCGGTCTCATCAATGCCCTGTACAGATGCAGCAAGACATCTCTGCTTTTATATTCTATCCCCCTTGCGATATAGGCCAACATCCCATTTGCCTTCTTGATCACCTGTTGCACCTGCAGACTGGTTTTTTGCGTCCGAGTGGGGTCATGCTCCTTGTGCATGACCCCACTCGGTCCCTCGGGCCTGCTCTGCCATTCAGTAAGATCATGGCTGATCCAATTGTAACCTCGACCCCCCCAATAACCTTTCACCCCCTTGTTAGTCAAGAATCTATCTCACTCTGCCATTAAAATATTCAAAGACTCTGCTTTGAGGAAGAGAGTTCCAGAGACTCACCACCCTCTGAGAGGAAGAAATTCTCCTTGCCTCCATTTTAAATGGGCGACCCCTTATTTTTAAACCGTGACCCCCCCTTCATTTCTAGATTCTCTCACAAGAGGAAACATCCTCTCCACATCCACCCTGTCAATATCCCTCGGACTGTTAAACGTTCCGATCAAGTCGCCTCTTATATGACAGACAGAATGGCTTTCTCCTGTACCACAACTCCGCTACCAAGCTATGCTTCTTCCATCACTTCTGTGCAGTAAACAACAATGGAATTTAAGACCAGAAATCTGTCTTGGTGATGTTGGTTGAGGGATAAATATTAACAAGGACACCGACAAGTACTTCCTTGTTCTTCTTCAAATTAGAAACATAGAAACTAGAAGCAGGAGTAGACCATTCAGCCCTTCGTGCCTGCTCCACCATTCATTTTGATCATGGCTAATCATCAAATTCAATATCCTGATCCCCCCTTCCCCCCCATATCCCTTGATCCCTTTATCCCCAAGAACTTTATCTAATTTCTTCTTGAAATCAAACATTATGGCCTCAACTACTTTCTGTGGTAGTGAATTCCACACATTCACCACCCTCTGGGTGAAGAAATTTCTCCTCACCTCAGTTCTAAAAGGTTTACCCCTTATCCTCAAACTATGACCCCCAGTTCTGGACTCCCCCCACCATCGGGAACATTCTTTCTGAATCTACCTTGTCTAACTCTGTTCGAATTTTATAAGTTTCTATGAGATCCCCTCTCACTCTTCTAAACTCCACTGAATATAATCCTAACCGATTTAGTCTCTCCTCATATGACAGACCTGCCATCCCTGGGCAGCACGGTGGCAGAATGGTTAGCACTACTGCTTCACAATGCCAGGGACCTGGGTTCAATTCCCGGCTTGGGTCACTGGCTGTGTGGAGTCTGCACGTTCTCCCCATGTCTGCATGGGTTTTCTCTGGGTGCTCCGGTTTCCTCCTACACTCCAAAAGACGTGCTGGTTAGGCGCATTGGCCATGCTAAATTCTCCCTCAAAATACCTGGCCTGGAGTGCGGCAGCTAGGGAATTTTCACAGTAACTTCGTTGCAGTAAACCTACTTGTGACATTAATAAATTTTTTAAAAGGAATCAGCCTGGTAAACCTTCGCTGAATTTCCTCTATAGCAAAGGTCAAAGATATGCTGGTTAGGTGGATTGGTCATGCTAAATTGTCCCTTAGTGTCAGGAGGACTAACTAGGGTAAATGCATGGGGTTATGGAGATAGGGCCTGGGTGGGATTGTAGTCGGTGCAGACTCAATGGGCCAAATGGCCTCCTTCTGCACTGTTGGGTACCGTAGTGTGGCGACTAGGGGATTTTCGCAGTAACTTCATTGCGGTGTTAATGTAAGCCTTACTTGTGATTAATAAATAAATAAACTTTAAATTTTAAATTTCCTCAGATAAAGACACCAAAAATGGAGTTTGGGGATTTGGGTTGGCAGGGGGGGCGGGGGGTGCGTTGGGGGTGCTGGTCTTTTCTTGGGGACTGGGGGAGCGGTCAGTGGAGGGGAGGCGTGTGGAGGAGGGTGGGTTGTTGGCCCAAGCCTCGACAAGACCAACTGGGCAGAGACGTCAGATCTCCCGATACTGCGGACCTGCCAGGTACAAGTTGTGCCCACAATGGAGGGTGTGTTTGCTGGGATCTGGGCCAGTGCAGCTTTGGCCCCAGTGCATTCAACAATTCAGCTGTACTGAGAGCAGAATTCACACGTATCTGTTCACTTTATCAGTGCCCGGGAACATGGGTGGGCCGGTTTTGAGTACACCACACCTGGTGTACCGGCAGTGTGGACTGCTGTGTACATGTTCCAGGTTACAGTATCGTGTTTCTAATCACTCGTGTTTCTGTTTAACACAATCCACGGTTCTGATCTTCACAGTTCAATTACTTCTGAGTAAGTAAGCTGTCCAATGGGCAGAGCATTCAGTAAACAACACAATTTACTCCAGGTTAATCCTTTGATTTCTATTTCAACTCAAAACAAGAATGTTCAGCCTCTTTTTTTTTTCAATCTGTTCCGTGACTCATTTTATACTTCACGGACGATCGTCATTGTGATTGATGGATTGATTTTTAAAATCTTACAAAGAACAAAAACGTGTTACTGAGCCAGCTGGCGATTGCCTTTGACTGTCCCTCAATTCGTGGATGACGGCTGCTCTGGGGGGAGGGGGGGGGGGGGGGTTGTGCGTTCCTGCCGTGGGTCTTCATGTGCTGGGGGTGGCACGGTGGCACAGTGGTTCGCACCGCTGCCTCACAGCGCCAGGGACCCGGGTTCATTTCCGGCCTCGGGTCACTGTCTGTGCGGAGTTTGCACGTTCTCCCCCGTGTCTGCGTGGGTTTCCTCCGGGTGCTCCAGTTTCCTCCCACAGTCCAAAAGATGTGCCGGTTAGGTTGACTGGCCGTGCTAAATTGCCCCTTAATGTCAGGGGGATTAGCAGGGTAAATATGTGGGGTTATGGGGATAGGGCCTGGGTGGGATTGTGATCAGAGCAGACTCGATGGGCCGAATGGCCTCCTTCTGCACTGTAGGGATTCTGTGATTCTATGACTGAACATCTTGACCCGGAGATCTTTGGGCACATGAAGCAGGGCATCGCATAAATTAATGGGATCCGGATTGAGTGATACAGACATCACTTAGTCTTTACTCCTAATGATGACATAATCCAGTCAATGCTTTGATCTAGGATGTCTCCAGGTTGATTTGCAGTAGACGTGACATGTGTATATATATTGTATGTTGGGGTTTGGAGTGCGGACTGCCCCTTTAAGAGTGCGGGTCAGGTGACCCCTAGGCAATTAGCTCCTCCTTGTGTGAGACCCAGTTGTGCAATCTGAGATCTGACATCAATGAGTGCACACCTTCAATAAAGTGTTTCAGTGACCAAGCATACCTCGTGATTCTTTATGCTCCTCAGTCCAACGGGGCATACGTAATAATAACAATGGCCTAGAGGTAATATCGCTGGATTATTAATCCAGAAACTCAGCTAACATTCTGGGGACTCGGGTTCAAATCCCGCCACGGCAGGTGATGGAATTTGAATTTAATCAAAGGTATCTGGAATTAAGAATCTACTGATGACCATGAAACCATTGTCAATTGTCGGAAAAACCCATCTGGTTCACTAATGCCCTTTAGGGAAGGAAATCTGCCGTCCTTACCTGGTCTGGCCTACATGTGGCTCCAGAGCCACAGCAATGTGGTTGACTCTCAACTGTCCTCTGGCAACTATAGATGGGCAATAAATGCTGGCCCAGCCAACGACGCCCATGTGCCAGGAATGAATTTTAAAAAAGGAGAGGGTACTTGTTATCATTGGGCCACTTTGTCATCAGGAGAACATCCCGTTTTTCCCAATGGTTCCATTCTGGATGGAACTCACGCCCAGTCCTGGCACTAAGTCCCAGAAGGATGACTCTTTCCTGTTTTGGGATGGCAGTGAGTTCTGCATCCTCAGCAAGGTGTTCATTGGGCACAGAACTCTCAGGACTCTCTTAAGGTTAACGTGCAGGTTCAGTTGGCAGTTAGGAAGGCAAATTCAATGTTAGCATTCATTTCTAGAGGGCTAGAATACAAGAGCAGGAATGTACTGCTGAGGCTGTAGGGGTCCAGAGGAGGTTCACAAGAATGATCCCAGGAATGAAGGGTTTGTCATATGAGGTGCGGTTGAGGAGTCTGGGTCTATACTCGATAGAATTTAGAAGGATGAGGGGGGATCTAATTGAAACTTACTGAAAATACTGAGAGGCCTGGATAGAGTGGGCGTGGAGAGGATGTTTCCACTCGTGGGAGAGACTAGAACTCGAGGGCACAACCTCAGAGTGAAGGGACGCTCCTTTAAAACTGAGATGAGGAGGAATTTCTTCAGCCAGAGGGTGGTGAATCTGTGGAACTCGTCACCACAAAGGGCAGATAGATAGGTTCTTGATCAATAAGGGAATCAAGGGAAGGAGAGAAGGCAGGAGAATGGGGATGAGAATGAGGATGGGGCGGCACAGTGGCACAGTGGTTAACGCTGCTGCCTCACAGCGCCAGGGACCCGGGTTCGATTCCCGGCTTGGGTAACTGTCTGTGTGGAGTCTGCACATTCTCCCCGTGTCTGCGTGGGTTTCCTCCGGGTGCTCCGGTTTCCTCCCACAGTCTGAAAACCATGCTGGTTAGGTGTATTGACCATGCTGAATTCTCCCTCAGTGTACCGGAGTGTGGCGACTAGGGGATTTTCACAGTCACTTCATTGCAGTGTTGATGTAAGCCGGCTTGTGACAAATAAATAAACTTTAACTTTGAGAATCATTTTAGCCATGATTGAATGGCGGAGCAGATTCGATGGGCCAAATGGCCTAATCCTTCTCCTTTATCTTATGGTCTTATAGAATAATGCACTACACACTTGACTCTTGGTTAATTTTTTTGTCTTCTATTGCATTGTGAAACATGTTCTTAATCTTCTTAATCAATCTATTCTAGGACTCATTCAGAACTCAAAATCTATCGTCATTGCGATTGTTGGATTGATTTAAAAATCTTACAACAGTAACTGAGCCAGCTGGTGTGCGTATAATATGTAATCATTCACACGGCCTTTCATTGGGCCTTCCAGATCCTGTTCGACCAAAGATTAAGAGCAATCTAGCATTCTAAACGCTTCGTTGTGAGTTTGATAACCAGTTTATTGGTGGGGCTTCCAAGAGCTGGGATTAGCACATTTATTGGGTCATTATCGAGAATGACTGCAAAGGGTACAGGCACTTTTTTCTTGGTATATCTACTTTTGTCATAGAATCCTACAGAACAGGAGGAGGCCATTTGGCTCTCCACATCTCTGCTAGCTCTTCGAAAGAGCGATCCAGTTAGTTCCACTCCCCTGCTCTTTCACAAAAACATAACAAACGGGTGCAGGAGTTGGCCATTTGGCCGCTCGAGCCTGTTTCACCATCCAATAAGATTAGCCTGCCTCACAGCGCCAGGGACCCAGGTTTGATTCCGGCACGGGTGAGTGTCTGTGCAGAGTCTGCACGTTCTCCCCGTGTCTGCGTGGGTTTCCTCCGGGTGCTCCGGTTTCCTCTCTCAGTCCAAAAGACGTGCTGGTTAGGTGCATTGGCCATGCTAAATTCTCCCTCAGTGTACCTGAACAGGCGTCGGAGTGTGGCGACTAGGGGATTTTCACAGTAACTTCATTGCACTGTCAATGTAAGCCTATTTATGACACTAATAAATAAACTTTAAAAAAAACTTAAGTTATTGGGAAGCTTGTGGAAGTACTGTGGTATTTTCTTGAAGGAGTTCTGGTTGTACAATGGCACAATAGTAGCACTGCTGCCTCACAGCGCCAGAGACCCAGATTCGATTCCCGTGTTGGGTGACTGCCTGTGCGGAGTTTGCACATTCTCACCATGCCTATGCGGGTTTCTTCCGGGTGCTCCAGTTTCCTTCCATAGTCCCAAGACGTGCAGGTTATGTGGATTGGCCATGCTAAATTGTCCCTTAGTGTCAGGGGGATTAGCAGGGCATGATAACCCCCATGATCTACATGAGGAATCACTAATGAACCGAATGAGTTGGGTTTATTGAATAAGAGCTCCCTGGGGATTGGTAATTAGCCAACCAGGTGGAACTCGTATACTAAGCCCTATATAAAGCAAGACCCTGAGAGGATCCATTAACCTTTTAGTCCCAGTTGGGACCTGTCGTGTTCACCACAGGCTTATGGTTGTTACTTATTTTCATTTTGTGCAATAAAAACCCAGTTCCTTCACAGCTGACTCCTGGGGTTATTATACGGGGTAAATATGTGGGGTTATGGGAATAAGCCTGGTGAGTTTGTGGTCAATGCAGGCTCGATGGGCCAAATAGCCTCCTTCTGCACTGTAGGGATTCTATGATTTTATGATTAAGAACATGGCCGATCTGATTTTGGCCTCAACTCTATTTCCCTAGCCTGTCCTCCACAACCCTTAACTCCCTTGCAGATCAGAAATCTGTCTAACTCAACCTTGAACCTTGTTCAATGGCTCCCACTCTCCAGCCCCCACTGATCTCTAAGGGGAGAAATTTTCCTAATCTCTAGCTTCGACGGGAGACCCTTTATTCTGAAGCTGAGGCCCCTATAGTAGATTCCCCAAAGTGGGGAAACATCCCCCTAGCACCTCACCCATCGCGAGCCTTTAGAATCATCTTTCTTTCAACAATTAGTCAGTTGGTACTAGAAAACTTGAGTATTGCTCAGAAAAGAGGGAAGATGTCAAAGTTTTTCATCTTGTACTCATCAGGACAGACCCCAGAATATCAAATTTCAAAGGGAACAACAATTTATACTGCATGAGAAGAGAGCATTGATTGATTGGCAAATCACCAGCCAACCGATGAGTGCTTGCTTCTTAAACATAGTCTGTAATAGTCTTTGCTCGAAGGAGGGCAATCCCAGCCTCTCTGGATTCTGCACACGTTGTATCTGAGGTCTAGCCAGTGATGAATTCAATTGATTCAATTCATGGGATGTGAGTGTTGCTGTCAGGACCAGCATTTATTGCCCATCCCTAATTGTCCCTGAACTGAATAGCCCACTAGGCCATTTCAGAGTCAACTACATAGATCAGGAATTACATATCAGCTAAACCAGGTAAGGACAGCAGACTAAAAGGACATTAGTGAAGGGGCAGCACGGTAGCACAGTGGTTAGCACTGCTGCCTCACAGCGCCAGGGATGCGGGTTCGATTCCCGGCTTGGGTCACCGTCTGTGCGGAGTCTGCACGTTCTCCCCGTGTCTGTGTGGGTTTCCTCGGGGTGCTCCGGTTTCCTCCCACATTCTGAAAGACGTGCTGGTTAGGTGCATTGACCCGAACAGGCGCCGGTGTGTGGCGACTCGGGGAATTTCACAGTAACTTCATTACAGTGTTAATGTGACTACTTGTGACTAATAATTAAATTTTAACTTTTTACCACAATTGTTTTATGGTTATCATTAGACTTATAACTGAATTCACCTTATGCTGTGGTGGGATTTGAACCCATGTCCCCAGAGCATTACCCTGGGTTTCCACGTTTCTAGTCCAGTGACAATACCACTATGCCACCACCTCCCCTATTGCGTGTATAGCGAAACACTATTTACTATAAAGGCACAGTGGTTAGCACTACTGCCTCACAGCGCCAGGAACCCGGGTTCGATTCCTGGCTTGGGTCACTGTCTGTGTGGAGTTTGCACATTCTCCCCATGTCTGTGTGGTTCCCTTCGAGTGCTCCAGTTTGCTTGCACACTCCAAAGATGTGCGGATTGGGTTGATTGGCCATGCTAAATAAAATTGCCCTTAGTATCAGGGTTAGCAAGGTAAATACATAGGGTCACATAGAATCTAGAAGCAGGAGTAGGTCATTCCGCCCTTCGAACCTGCTCCATCTTTCATTGTGATCATTGAATTCAATATCCTGATCCCCCCTTCCCCCCCCATATCCCTTGATCCCTTTAGCCCCAAGAGCTATATCTAATTTCTTCTTGAAATCACACAACGTTTTGGCCTCAACTACTTTCTGTGGTAGTGAATTCCACACATTCACCACCCTCTGGGTGAAGAAATTTCTCCTCACCTCAGTCCTAAAAGGTTTACCCCTTATCTTCAAACTATGACCCCTCGTTCTGGATTACCTCACCATCAGGAACATTCTTTCTGAATCTATCCTGTCTAATCCTGTTAGAATTTTATAAGTTTCTTCTGGATACCTTCTCACTCTTCTAAACTCCAGTAAATATAATCCTAACCGATTTAATCTTTCCTCCTATGACAGATCTGCCTTTCCAGGAAGCAGCCTGGAAAAGCTTCGCTGCACTCCCTCTACAGCAAGGACATCCTTCCTCAGAGTTACGGAGATGGGGGCTGGGTGGGATTGTTGTCGGTGCAGGTGCAATGGGCTGAATGGCCTCCTTCTGCACGGTAGGGATTCTATGATTCTGTGGGTCTCAGCATTTGTACTATGTGAGCCAGGTATGAATGTTTAGAGTCACTCTCACCCGGAAGGCTAGCAGGAGGTGAGGAATCTAGGAGTTCATGGAGTGGGCATCGCTTTTTATCTCAGCATTAACATCCCACTTCCAGGCTTGCCAGCTAATTAGGGCAGGCAGGTGCCCTTAAGACCCACACCCGACTGTTCAACAATTAAAGGGACCCAAGTGAGGGTCAGAATGGAACCATTCTACAACAGACAACTGGAGAGGCAGCAAATGGAATGATGGGAGTGTCAAAGAAAGAAGGTTGACCCCCACGTCTCTGTGAGGTGTCCCTGGAGATCAAACTGTTATCTGTGAGGGCCCACAGCAGTGACAGACAACCTAGGCTGGTGAGTGGGCCCCATGAGTGGCCCTCCTTCATTTCAATGGGCCACAAGGTTGAAATCAGGCTTGTTCACTAACTGTGACATATCCATTGACTCTAGCTATACTTCCCGCTGCCTCGGAAAAGCAGCCAGCATAATCAAGGACCCCACGCACGCCAGACATTCTCTCTTCCACCTTCTTCCATCGGGAAAAAGATACAAAAGTCTGAGGTCACGTACCAACCGACTCAAGAACAGCTTCTTCCTTGCTGCCATCAGATTTTTAAATGGACCTACCTCGTATTAAGTTGATTTTTCTCTACACCCTAGCTATGACTGTAACACTACATTCTGCACTCTCTCATTTCCCTCTCTATGAATGGTATGCTTTGCCTGTATAGTGCGCAAGAAACAATATTTTTCACTGTATACTAATACATGTGACAATAATAAATCAAATCAAATGACGCAATGAATAAGATTAAATACATTTAATACACACCAAGCATTTCAAAATGCTTCATCATTTCTATATTAATAGAACTGTCATCAACTTCGAACGGTAAAAACAAAAGAAATGTTTACACTTTGGGCACAGACTCGTCTCTCACAGTCAACACTGTGAGCAATCAACACTCACCTCACTTCACTTGCACTTGCTTTATGTGTGAATTACTTTAGTCACACCCGGGAGGAAAAAAACTACGCAAATGGAAATCAGCAAAATGTGGCAACATCGCACATGGGCAACGGTCAACAAAATGTCACGCGGGCCGCACTCAGAACCCAGGTGGGCCACATGTGGCCCCTGGACCACAGGTCGTCCAGCACTGACCCACGGGGAAATATTGTTCCCAGCGAACAAGAGGATGAAGCCCCGGTCTGAAACTAACAAACATTGCTGTTTGAAGCAGAGGGAGTGAGCAGCAAGAGTGTGGTCCCTTACTCATGGGACAGTGCCGTAAGAAGTTGAATGACCTCATCAAGCCAGAGGAGGTAAGTCGCATGCCACAGTTAAGTGCCAACTCCCTCATTCAATCTTCCCCAGCCTTCTCTTGCAGAGTGCTCCTTGGATGAGCGCACCTTTGCAGGTCCAGCCATCGCTCTCTTTGCCTCAGCACTTCCAGACAACCCCACGTGAACAGCCAACACTCAAAGTCACCATCCACAGTCATTCCATTAACGCATTCTATTTCTCACACTCATCACTATAGTTAAGAAAGCCCACCAACGCCTTTACTTTCTCAGGGGATGAAGGAAATTTGGCATGTCCACTATGAGTCTCACCAACTTCTATAGATGCACCATAGAAAGCATTCTTTCTGGTTGTATCACAGCCTGGTATGGCTCCAGCTCTGCCCAAGACCGCAAGGAACTACAAAGGGAAGCTCAGTCCATCACTCAAATCAGCCTCCATCCATTGACTCTGTCTATACTTCCCGCTGCCTCGGAAAAGCAGCCAACAAAATCAAGGACCGCACGCACCCTGGACATACTCTCTTCCACCTTCTTCCGTTGGGAAAAAGATACAAGAGTCTGAGATCACATAGCAACTGACTCAAACACAATGTCTTCTCTGCTGCCATCAGACTTTTGAGTGGACCTACCTCGCATTAAGTTGATCTTTCTCTACATCGTAGCTATGACTGTAACACTACATTTTCCACTCTACGAATGGTATGCTTTGTCTGTATAGTGCACAAGAAACAATACTTTTCACTGTATCCAATACATGACAATAATAAATCAAATTAAATCATTGCCTTCTTTTCTCTCCTTGCAGGAGAAGGGGGGACAGAACTCCAGGGACAGGCACCACAAGAGGCTCAGTTCTTGCCCCCTTCCCAACATGTCAACCTCCTTTCCAAAATGTCAGCCATTTCTGCTTCTTTAAGTGGACTGACACCCACCCACACTTGATAGATTAAAACTCTCTCGCTACACCTCCATGTAGAGAGTCCACGCATCGTTTCTTAACGACATTAACATATCATGGGGCAAATTCTCCCGTTCCGCCTGCCACGGGAATCGGAGTGGGCAAGGGGCGGACCACGAAAAGGCCTACTGACCGGGGGCAGGATTTTCCAGTTTCGGGGTGAGCGCGGTAGGAAAATCCCACCCTACATGTGTAACACTTGCACGAGGAAAGGATTCTTTTAGAAAGCTTTAAGTGATAGCAAAGTCTTATAGGATAGAGGAACTAGTTAATTAAAAATATTCCTATCCATTTTTGGAAACAATAGTCATCTCACAGAATGGTGTTCAATGATTCACAGGCAGTTAAAGTTCATTGTTTGATGACTAGTGACTGCAATGTACTGGATGGGGGTCACAGAGGGCAGGATCTTGGAGACCACCCAATGGTTACTTCTGGCTGGAAACCAGGATTCCTATCGCATTTCAAATATGCTCTATATCGAGCTGAAACCCACACAAACTGCTCAACTGGGCTGTCCTTTAAATAAACAGCAATCTCCACAACTTCTGGGAGCATTACAATGGCGCAGTGGGTTAGCATCCCTGCCTCTGAGCCAGAAGCTCCGAGTTCGCGTCCCACCCAGGACTTGACGGCCAAAGAAGCACCTTCTTTGGTGCGTTCATAAGGCGGCCAAACAGGTTGAGTGTCAACCTGCAAAGACCTTCCAAACTCGCCAATGGCTGGTGGTAAGAGCGGGAGAAACTCCTGGCCAGCCACACATGATGTGGAGTGGCGCCCTTCAAGCTAGAGCCTCAGGTTCGTGACCTGTTCCAGGGAAACCAAGCTATGGAAACAGGAACTATGGAAACAGGAACTATGGAAACAGGAAGATAATCAAGGAGAAGCAGCAAAAGGCTTTGCCAAAGACACGTTGTGTCTGACCAACATGATTGGATTCTTTGATGAGGCAACATAGGTCATCATCATAGAAGAATCATCATGGAATCCCGACAGTGCCGAAAGAGGCCATTCAGCCCATCTAATCTGCACCGACCACTATCCCAGCCAGGCCCTATCCCCGTAACCCCACATATTTACTTCGCTAATCCCTCTAACCTCTGCATCCCGGGACACTAATGGGCTATTTAGCATGGCCAATCAACCTAACCCACACATCTCTGGACTGTAGTAGGAAACCGAAGCACCCGGAGGAAACACACGCAGTCACAGGGAGAATGCGCAAACTCCACACAGACAGTGATCGAACCTGGATCCCTGGAGCTGTGAGGCAGCAGTGCTAAGCACTGTGCCACCGTGCCGCCCTGTTCATGTATCATGCGGTATATGCTGCATGCATGAACTTTCGAAAGACATTCAGCAAAGTGTCAATAGAAAGCACCATTATTAGGAGAGGCACAGTGGTTAGCACTCCGACGCCTGTTCGGGTACACTGAGGGAGAATTTAGCACGGCCAACGCACCTAACCAGCACGGCTTTCGGACTGTGGGAGGAAACCGGAGCATTTGGAGGAAACCCATGCAAACATGGGGAGAATGTGCAGACTCTGCACAGTCACCCGTGACCGGAATCGAACCCAGGTCCCTGGCGCTGTGAGGCAGCAGTGCTAACCACTGTGCCACCGTGCCGCCCACTGAGGTCACTGAGTTAGAGTGTTTTTAAAAGCAGTAAACGTCCACTCTGCCTCACAGCATCAGGGACCCGGGTTCGATTCCCGGCTTGGGTCACTGCCTGAGCAGCGTCTGCACATTCTCCCCGTGTCTGCGTGGGTTTCCTCCGGGTGCTCCGGTTGCCTCCCACAATCCAAAGATGTGCGGGTTAGGTGGATTGGCCATGCTAAATTGCCCCTTAGTGTCAGGGGGATTAGCTAGGGTAAATGTATGGGGTTATGGGGATAGGGCCTGGGTGGGATTGTGGGCAGTACAGACTTGATGAGCTGAATGGCCTCCTTCTGCACCGTAAAGATTCTACGATTCTAAACAATCCCAAACATGATCAAACCATATTTGACACTGAGCCACATACGGGTATATTTGGGGCAGGTGACCAACTGGTCAAAGAGGTCACACTGATGGAGTGTCCGAAAGGGATTCAGAGCGTTAGGGAGCTGGATGGAGGTTGGAGGGGAATTACACAGCTCGGGGCTGATTCGTGGAGTGAAAAGTCAAAGATGCTGGAGAGGAGTTCTGGTGTCTTGGAGGATTGAGGAACTGGGGTAGTTCGCAGAGGGTGAGAGGGAGCGAGGGATGAGAATGTCGAAGGTGAGGTTTTGCTTAACCAGTAATCAGTGTAGATCCACAAGCACAGGCGCGATGAGCCTTTCTCTTTCATCTGCCAGTAACCAAACAAAATCAATGTTCATATCCAGATATCCAGGTCAAACCCTCTGGCGTAACCACATGGATAGTGTATAGGCTTCCTGTGAAATTCCTCTGAAGGCAGTGTTTGGTGATATAGGCTCTGATAAGGTTCAGTTTCAGAGTCTAATCAGACATGGTTGCTTTATGGGGCTGCTTTAATCTTCCACCTGTGCCACTTTCAGCTACCTGAGTTGCCGTTACAAGCCTGCTTTGATGTGCGCTGTTATAGAATCAGAGAATCCCTACAGTGCAGAAGGAAGCCATTTGGCCCATCGCGCCTTCACCGACCACAACCCCACCCAGGCCCTATCCCCATAACACCATGCATTTACCCTGCTAGTCCCCTTGACACTAAGGGGCAATTTAGCATGGCCAACCCACCTAACCCGCACCCCTGGGGGAATTTTATAATTTTATTGCAGTGTTAATGTAAGCCTTATTTGTGACTAATAAATAAACTTTAAAAATTTAATCTTTGGTCAATGGGAGGAAACCGGAACACCCGGAGGAAACCCACACAAACCCACAGGGAGAATGTTATCTCCTGGTCACAGCAGACACAGCCTCTCCAGAAGCCCACTTGTTCCACAGGGATATTGGATTCCTTGGGTACCTTCAAAACCCACAACAATCCAGAAGGAGATGGGCAGGGTACCTCTCCCGCAAACATCCACACCCTCCATCACTGACACACAGTGGCAGCCGCGCGTAACATCTACAAGATACACTGCAGCAACTCACTAATGTCCCTGTAGGCAGCACTTTCCAAACCCACAACTACTACTTTCTAGAAGGACAAGAGCAGCAGATACTTGGAAACACCACCATCTGGAAGTGTTCCACCTCCAAGTTGTTCACCATCCAGATTTGGAAATTTAGGTCAGAATCTTATCTCCATTCTCACCGGTGGGATTTTCCGGTTCCGCTGATGTGAATGGAGATTTGGCAGGGAACCAAATTCTCCATTCTCGCTGCAGCGGGAGTGGGGCGTGAACGGCCGGTAAGATGGCGCCCTCAGATTTCAGTGAGGTAACGTGTTTAGAAAAGGTAGAGAGGGGAAAAGGGGAGGTGGTGCAGCTGTTTAGCCAGGCAGTGGCTTCCACATTGGGTCTGAGCTCTCCGCTAAAGTTTATCAAGGGGCAGTCTCCAATGGTGTGAGTCACTGATTGGGGAGAACCACAGCAGCAGGCCGTGTTCCCTGCAAGGCCATTTGTTGCACAAAGGCCTTGGCCAGTACAGAAATGGTTGGGGAGTGCCCAAAGTTGGCATGGCAGCTTGAAGCCGGCTATGTGGAGTGTGGGATCTGTGATGAGGAAGTGGTTATTTGTGGTGGCCTGTAATTAACAGGGATAATGTAACAACAGTAGCAAAAGGGATATAGCAATCCAATCAAATAGTAATCAAATTAGAACCCACGTGAATAGAGATCAAAGATAGTGAAGGATTCATCAGACAACTAGGTGTAATCTCTACACCATCTAATAGTGGAGGAAAAAATATGCAGACAAATTAGGGAACTGACTAAAAACCTATAATAATCATGGTGGATTTCAACTACCCTGACATCAATTGTCCTGATATTAACTGGACAGATGAGGCTAGTAAAGGGTTAAGGATCTGCAGTCCCTACAATGGCCTTTCTAATTGAATATGTAAAAAAGCCTAACAAGGGAATATTCACAGTCGTCTCAAGTATTGGGGAATGATCCAGAGCAGACAAAAGAAATAAATGTAGAGGAACATCTAGACAATAGTGATCACAATATAATAATGACCTATGATGATGTTAGAGAGGGACCCGGGTTTGATTTCCAGCTTGGGTAACTGTCAGTGAGGAGTCTGCACTGATAAACCTTCGCTGTACTCCCTCAATCGCAAGTACATCCTTCCTCAGATAAAGACAGACCTGCCATCCCTGGGCAGCACAGTGGCACAGCGGTTAGCACTGCTGCCTCACAGCGCCAGGTATCCGGGTTCAATTCCCGGTTTGGGTCACTGTCTGTGTGGAGTTTGCACGTTATCCCCGTGTCTCCGTGCGTTTCCTCCGGGTGCCCCGGTTTCCTCCTATAGTCTGAAAGACGTGCAGGTTAGGTGCAGTGGCCATGCTAAATTCTCTCTCAGCGTACCCAATAGGCGCCAGAGTGCGGCGACTAGGGGATTTTCACAGCAACTTCATTGCAGTGTGAATGTAAGCCTACTTGTGACACTAATGCTTAAACTTAATTCCTATATTTAAGATGGGGGATAGGACATTTCCTGGGAATTATAAACCAGGCAACTGTGAATATTGTTAGGCTTTTTTACATATTCAATTAGAAAGGCCATTGTAGGGACTGCAGTTCCTTAACCCTTTGCTAGCCTCTTCTGTCCAGTTAATATCAGGACAATTGATATCAGGGTAGTTGAAATCCACCATGATTATTATATGTTTTTAGTCAGTTCCCTAAAGGGATTTAGGCAGCCTTTTGAGGGTCTGTTGGGGAAAGGGGTTTGTTAACCTGGGTCTCTCCTCTAGTTTGTCTGATCGAAAGTAGCATTAGTGGCGGGAAAAATAATGGAATTCCTGCTAAAGGAGATTGGAAAAATAAATCTAAAAACGACAAATATAATCATGGCAGCATGGATTTCAAAAGGGAAAATTTTGCTTGACCAATCTTATTGAATGTCTTGAGACGGTAACAGAGAGGGTAGACAATGCTAATGTGTCTACCCTCTCTGTTACCTTCTCAAGACATTCAATAAGGTTGGTCAAGCAAAATTTTCCCTTTTGAAATCCCAGATAGAAGGTATCGACCACACAATACTAATGTGGTCGATACCTTCTATCTGGGTTTTCAAAAGGCCTTCGATAAGGTGCCTCATAATAGATTAATGAATAATATGGAGTCGGGGACAAGTACCAGATTGCTAGTTGGCTTCAAGATAGAAAGCAGAAAGTAGGAGTAAAGTGAGGAGGCTCAAATGGAGCATGAACACCAGCATTGATTCATTGGGCCGAATGGCCTGTTTTGGTGCTGCATATCCAATAGAATGTAACCCCATGAGGCCTTGAAGAAGGAAGCAGATAAACTGGATCCTGCAGGGACGTACACTACAGTGCTCTCATCAACTCTTGGACAAGGGTACACAGATTCAAACTCAAATGAGAAAAGGAGGATAGACAGTGTAATAACTCCACATCACCAAGTTACTTTATTTACACCATACATCTGTACACAGCCAGCTCTCCAATTGCTCCCTGCTGAATGCTGACTGGGAGTCTGACTTTAAATAGGGAGCATGAGACTCCCTGATTTAACCATCAATTAGGACTCATCAGGTACCTCTTTTTGCGTAGGACTCACCAGGTAGTTCATACTCTAGCAAGCCAACATCATTAGCCTGGCTGAAGTCATCACAGTCAAGGTAAACCTTACTGCAGAGAAAGGGATTTAGGCAGCCTTTTGAGGGTCTGTTGGGGAAAGGGGTTTGTTAGCCTGGGTCTCTCCTCTAGTTAGTCTGATCGAAAGTCAGAGTAATTTCTGGATTGTCCTGAGGTTGGCCAAAGGTTTCTGGCTCCCCTGAGGATTGGCATTAGGAGGAAATTAGTGGGTTGCATGGTGGCACAGTAGTTAGCACTGCTGCCTCACAGCGCCAAGGACCTGGGTTCAATTCCAGCCTCAGGTCGCTGTCTGCCTGGAGTTTACATGTTCTCCCCGTGTCTGCATGGATTTCCTCCAGTTTCCTCCCAAAGATGTGCAGGTTAGGTTGATTGGTTAAATTGCCCCTTAGTGTCAGGAGGATTAGCAGGGTAATCTAGCTAATCCACCAATTTCCCAATTGACATTTCCGTAAATGGGGACATGACCAGATCTTTTCATAGAATCCCTACTGTGCAGAAGGAGGCTGTTCGGCCCATCCCACCCAAGTCCTATTCCTGTAACCCCATACATTTACCCTTCTAATCCCCCTGACACTAGGGTCAATCTAGCATGGCCAATCAATCTAACCCACACATTTTTCGGACTGTGGGAGGAAACCGGGAGCACCCGGAGGAAACCCATACAGACACGGGGAGAACGCGCAAAGTCCACGCAGACAGTCACCCAAGGCCGGAATTGAACCCAGGTCCCTGGCGCTGTGAGGCAGCAGTGCTAATTACTGTGCCACCATGCCATGAGGAGTCAGGGAATTTCCTCCACTGTGCCCGTTTGAAACTTGGGTGGAAAGTTATAAATCTGCCACTGTAGAGACTCCTCCAGCCAATGGAGACTAACTCTCATTCCATTTATAGACACTCAAATCAGAAGTTGCAAGGGTAGGACATGTGACATGAACTTATGTTGAAACTGGGCCGTGGTCCCTGTCTGCACACAACTCACAGGCACAAACCCATTGTGTAGAAGCCGCCATGCATAACTGAAATACCCTGCGTAAATCTTGAACAAAAAGCATTATCTGGGTTTTCTATTGTACTTATTTTTAAAAGAAACGTTATAACATTCATTCAAAGCACCATTATTAAAATAGCACACTTATTACCAGCAGTCCATCAGTGTGAGTACAAAATGTGCTTTGATGTGACTGATCAAAGTGGTCTAGACTACTTAAGGTGCCACCGTGCAGAGGATCCTGGAGAAGGAGTTGGCAAGATGCGGTCAAAACAATGGCAGCGATGTTCCCGCTTTCTGGACGGACCCACCCTGGCTTCGGCCCAATCAGTGGGCAGCTCACACCGGTTTGTACCAGCTGATGCCCCGGCTACCGTTTGTGCCCACCGCCCTAGCAGCAGTGAGCTGGGTCAACCAGAGGGGAGGCATGTTAGCCATTTGATTACCCGTACTTCCTGGATCGAGGGTTCGGGGGTTTTATACAAGACTATTCGAGAGAAATTAAAAATGGAAGAATAGATATATATATCCTGCGTATTGCCGGTTTTAATCATAGTTCTGCTTTACATAGAAATGTAGAAACATAGAAGATAGGAGCAGGAGGAGGCCATTCGGCCCTTCGAGCCTGTTCCACCATTCATCACGATCATGGCTGATCGTCCAACTCAATAGCCTAATCCTGCTTTCTCCCCATAACCTTTGACCCCATTCGCCCCAAATGCTGTATCTAGCCGCCTCCTGAATACATTTATTATTTATTTATTAGTGTCACAAGTAGGCTTACATTAACATTGCAATGAAGTTACTGTGAAAATCCCCCAGTCGCCACACTCCGGCGCCTGTTCGGGTACACTGAGGGAGAATTTAGCATGGCCAATGCACCTAACCAACATGTATTTCGGACTGTGGGAGGAAACCGGAGCACCCGGAGGAAACCCACGTAGACACAGGGAGAACGTGCAGACTCTGCACAGACAGTGACCCAAGCCGGGAATCGAACCCGGGTCCCTGGCGCTGTGAGGCAGCGTGCCACATTCAATGTTTTGGCATCAACTATTTCCTGTGGTAATGAATTCCACAGGCTCACCACTCTTTGGGTGAAGAAACGTCTCCTCACCTCCGTCCTAAATGATCCACCCCAAATCCTCAGACTATGACCCCCTGGTTCTGGACTCCCCCACCATCGGGAACATCTTTCCTGCATCTACTCTGTCTAGTCCTGTTAGAATTTTATAAGTCTTTATGAGGTCCCCCCTCATTCATCTGAACCCCAGCGAAAACAATCCTAACCTAGTCAATCTCTACTCATGCATCAGTCCTGCCATCCCCGGAATCAGCCTGGTAAACCTTTGTTGCACTCCCTCGAGAGCAAGAGCATCCTTCCTCAGAAAAGGAGACCAAAACTGCAAATACCCTAGGTGTGGCCTCACCAAGGCCCTGTATAATTGCAACAACACATCTCTGCTCCTGTACTCGAAACCTCTCACAATGAAGGCCAACATGCCATTTGCTTTCTTTACCGCCTGCTGCACCTACATGCTTACCTTCAGTGACTGGTACACAAGGACACCCAAGTCATGCTGCACACTCCCCTCTTCCAATTTACAGCCATTCAGGTAGTAATCCTTCAGCTATTAGACCCTAAACTTTAGATTGGCATCTCTCAGGTTATCGTTTCCTCCATAAATATATCTCTTCTAACCTATCTCCTTGGCCAAACATTTATCATCTACCCTAATATCTCATTAGGTAGCTCAGTGTCAAGTATTATCTGACAATGTTCTCTTGGAAGACCTTGGGACATTATATAACCGTAAGTTGTTGCTGGTTTTTTTGAGAAGCAAATTACATTTGTATAGCACCTTTCACACAGAAGGACATCCAAAGGTGCTTCACGGAGTTGTCAACAGTCCCAATAGATGCCGAGAGATCTTAGGGCTGTCCATCGAAGGTTTGATCAAAGGACTAGATTGTAAAGAGAGTCTTACTGAAGGAGCAGACAGTCGGGAGCCTGAAGGGAAAGGGAATTCGGAGGAATATCGGTGATATGAAGCTTAAAAAAGCGGAGGCACAGACACCAGGGGTGGGATAAAGGGAATCATGGAGAGAAAGCACAATCTTATCTGGATCAAAGCTGGACACTGACGTTAAAACCAAAGCACAGAGCTTTTCTTTGTTAAAAGAGTTATTGACTTTGTACATTCTCATAGTTCTCCCTCCCCGCCCAGTGTCCCAGCGGTCCCCTGTTTATACATGCTCAAAAGTATTTAATGAAACAATGCCCCCACATCCTAACAATATAACAAGCACGTCATCTCCACACAATGTGAAAAGGAATTTGGAGATGGGGTTGGAGAGCTGGAGGCAATTCACAAAAAACACATCCGGCCATAACGAACAGCCCAATCAACCCTGCAGAGTTCTCCTCACCAACTCCGAGTAAAGTGAGCTGTCCCCACAAGCTAGTCAATCAATACCTCTGGTCACCCTATTATAGAATGGATATTATTAAACTAGAAAGAGTGCAGAAAAGATTTACTAGGATGCTACCGGGACTTGATGGTTTGAGTTATAAGGAGAGGCTGGATAGACTGGGACTTTTTTCCCTGGAGTGTAGGGAGTGATCTTATAGAGGTCTATAAAATAATGAGGGGCACAGATCAGCTAGATAGTCAATATCTTTTCCCAAAGGTAGGGGAGTCTAAAACTAGAGGGCATAGGTTTAAAGTGAGAGGTACAAAAGGGTCCAAAGGGGCAGCTCTTTCACACAGAGGGTGGTGAGTGTCTGGAACAAGCTGCCAGAGGTAGTAGTAGAGGTGGGTACAATTTTGTCTTTTAAGAAGCATTTAGACAGTTACATGGGTAAGATGGGTATAGAAGCATGTGGGCCAAATGTAGGGAATTGGGACTAGCTCAGTGGTTTAAAAAAAAGGGCGGCATGGACAAGTTGGGCCAAAGGGCCTGTTTCCATGTTGTAAACTTCTATGACTCTATTAACTCTAATAACCTTGCAGAGTCATGCCCGTGGAATCATATCTTTCAGCCAACCTCCCAGACTCATTCATCACCATCCCTGGGCATGTCCTGTCACATCAGCTGAACCGAGCCAGCAGAGCTGGTGGCACAGTGGCACACAGTCAAGAGGGAGTAGACCTGAGAGTCCACAGCATTGATTCTGGAACTCATGAGGTCTCATGGCATCAGGTCAAGAATGGGCAAACAAACCTGCCCACCTCTTACTGCCCACCCACTCTTTCCCCTCAGCTGATGTTTAGTAGACCTCCTGGTTGAAACCATGGGTGAGATTCTCCAGCCTCCCAGCCACGTGTTTCCCGCTGGCGGAGATGTGGAGATTGTTTGCTGGCGGCAGGATTCTCCGGTCCCGCCGCTGTTAATGGGAATTTCCTGGGACCCTGTGTACTCTGGGACCTCAATGTCTATCACTCTGACTGACTCTGCTGACGTATCTACCAGAAAGGCCTTCAGCAGATGCTGAGAGAATCCAGACAATGGAAAAAACCTACTTGATCTCATCCTCACAAACTGTGATGGCTTCCATCTTGTAAAACAATGGTTTAAATCATGGTGATCAACTTGCCCAGTGTAATTCAGGAGTCCCACCCTGGCAGGGCAGTCTCTGCCAGGTTTGCTGCAGTGGGCCTCTTTTTAAAATTAATTTATGGGATGTGGGCGTCATTGGCTGGGCCTAACATTCATTGTCCGGCCCTCACTGCCTGCCTTCCATTTCAGAGAGAGTTTGAGAGTCAACCACATTGCTGTGGCTTTGGAGTCACATGTAGGCCGAACCGGGTAAGGAAGCCAGATTTCCTTCCTCAAGGACATTATCATAGAATCCCTACAGTTCAGAAGGAGGCTCATCGAGCCTGCACCAACAACAATCCCACACAGGCCCTATCCCTGTAACTACACATATTTATCCTACTAGTCCCCCTGACTCTAAGGGGCAATTTAGCATGGCCAATCCACCTAACCTGCACATCTTGGGACACTAAGGGGCAATTTAGCATGGCCAATCCACCTAACCTGCACATCTTGGGACACTAAGGGGCAATTTAGCATGGCCAATCAACCTAACCTGCACATCTTTGGAGTGTGGGAGGAAACCGGAGCACCTGAAGGAAACCCATGCAGACACGAGGAGAACATGAAAACTCCACAGTCACCCGAGGTCGGAATTGAACTCGGGTCCCTGGCGCTGTGAGGCAGCACTCTACATGACAACAAGAAGCAGCTTAGTGAACTGGATCCAGAAAAGTCTATGGGTCTCGACAACATCATGGCGTAGTGTTAAACATTTGTGCTCCAGAACACCAACACCTCCAGCCAATGTATCCCAGTACAGCTACAACACTGGCATCCTGGCAAGGTGGCAAATTGCCCAGATACGTGGTGCCCACAATAGGCAGGATGGATACAGTTGGATTAATTATAGCCCCATTGGTCTACTCTCAGTCATCAGCAAAGCAATGGATGGGGTCTTGCCCATGCTATGAAATGGCACTGAATCACTAACAACCTGCTCACCAATCTTCATTCTGGGTTGTGCCAAATTCACTCAGGTGAATGGCTCTTATGGAGTGCCAGTACAGACACAATGGTCTCACCCATCTCCAGCCATCATTACAGCCTGGGACAAAGTGTGGACAAAAAGGGCCGAATTCCAGAGGTGAGAGTGACCCAGCCAGACATCAAGGCAAAAGTTGACTTATAGTCACATCAAACAGCCCTAAACTATTGAAGCAAATGGGAATCAGGGATAAAAGTCTCCACTGCTTGGCATCGTACCTCACACAAAAGGAAGATGATTGTGGTTTTTGGAGGCCAGTCATTTCAGCCCCAGGGCATCACTGTTGGAGTTCCTCCAAAGAGTGTCCTACGCCCTGCTTCATTAATAACATCACCTTTAATATAAGATCAGACACAGGGAGGTTAGCTGATTGTCACACAGTGTTCACTTTCATTTGCCACCCCTCTGCTAATGATACAGTTCCTGTCCACAGGCAACAAGAAGGGGAATTGAAAACTAGAGGGCATAGGGTTAAGATGAGAGAGGGAAGATTTAAAAGGGAGCTGAGGGGCAACCTCCTCACGCAGAGGATGGTGCGTATATGGAATGAGCTGCCGGAGAAATTGGTTGAAGCAGGTACAATAGCAACGTTTAAAAAGCATTTGGATAAGTAGATGGATGGGAAAGGTTTAGAGGGATATGGGCCAAACACGGGCAATTGGAATTAGCTGGGAGGGCACCATGGTCGGCATGGACTGGTTGGGCTGAAGGGCCTGTTTTCGTGCTGTAATGCTCTGAGTCTAAGGCCTGAACAAAACGTGGGCTGGGGTTGATAAGTGTCAACACCCTGCCAGGCATTGACTATCTCCAAGAAGAGAGTCCGACTATCTCCCTTTTATTCCATCATCAACTCTTTCTACAATCAGTACTCTGAAGGGAGGGGGTAGAGAGGGTCACCATTGACCAGAAAAGTGGTCAATACTGTGACCAAAAGGACAAGTCTCAGGTTGAGTATTCTGTGGTGTGTGACTCACCCCCTAAAGCCCGCCCACATATCCACAAGACACAAGTCAGGACTGTGATAGAATACCAGACTCTTCCTGGATGGGTGCTGCTCCAACAACACTCAAGGAACTTGACACCATCCAGGACAAAGCCACTTAACCCACCATCTAAAGAAGCATAGAATGGTTATGGCACACAATGAGTCCATTTGTGTCCATGCTGGCCCTCAGCAAGAGCAACTCACTTAGCCCAACTTCCCCATTCTTCTCGTAAAAAATAAACATGCAAAAATATATAAAAGAAACATTCACTCCCTCCACCATTGGTGTGCTAGGGCTGAGGTGTGTACCATCTACAATACATACTGCAGCAACCTTCCAAACTCACAGCTTCGATCTCTGAGGACAAGGGCAACACCACCACCTGCACTTTCCCCTCTGAGCCACCCCCATTCCCGACTTGGAAATATATCGGTCGTTCCTTCACTGCCACTGGGTCAAAATCCTGGAACTCCCTCCCTAACAGCACTGTGGGTGTACCTACACCAGATGGACTGCAGTGAAGACAGCTCACCATCCCATTCTCAATGGTAATAAGGGATAGGCAACAAACGGACAGCACCATCGCACAGTGGTTAGCACTGCTGCCTCACAGCGCCAGGGACCCGGGTTCAATTCTGGTCTCGGTTCACAGTCTGTGTGGAGTTGCACGTTCTCCCCGTGTCTGCGTGGGTTTTCTCCGGAAGCTCTGGTTTCCTCCTACAGACCAAAGATGTGCGGGTTGGGTTGATTGGCCATGCTAAATTGCCCCTTAGTCTCAGGGGGCCTAGCAGGCTAAATACTTAGGGTAAAGGGGATAGGGCCTGGGTGGGATTGTTGTCGGTGCAGGCTCAATGGGCTGAATGGCCTCCTTCCGCACTGTAGGGATTCTATTCTGGATTCTATTAAATGCTGGCCAAGCCAATGATGCCCACATCCTATGAACAAATAAATATCAGTAAAATTTGACAAGAGTCCATTAGCAGTACCTCCCAAACCAATATAAAACCTTGGTTAGGCTGTATTTGGAGTATTGTGTGCAGTTCTGGTCGCCACACTATCAGAAGGACGTGGAAGCTTTGGAGAGAGTGTAAAGAAGGTTCACCAGGATGTTACCTGGTCTCGAGGGTGTTGACTATGAGGAGAGGTTGAATAAACTAGGATTGTTTTCCCTGGAAAGACAGAGGTTGAGGGGAGACCTGATAGAGGTCTACAAAATTATGAGAGGCACAGACAGGGTGGATAGTCAGAGGCTTTTTCCCCAGGGTGGAAGTGTCAATTACAAGGGGGCACAGGTTCAAAGTGAGAGGGGGAAAGTTTAAGGGAGATGTGCGGGGGAAGTTTTTCATGCAGAGTGTGGTGGGTGCCTGGAACGCGCTGCCAGAGGAGGTGGTGGAAGCAGGCACATTAGCAACATTTAAGAGGCATAGGGATGGGTACGTGAATAGGGAGGGAATAGAGGGATATGGACCTCGTAAGGGCAAAAGGTTTTTTTTAAGTTTAGTTAGGATATCATGATCAGCACAGGCTTGGAGGGCCGAATGGCCTGTTCCAGTGCTGTACTTTCCTTTGTTCTTTGTTCAAACACGTGACTTCTACCATATGGCAGAATAAGGGAAGCAGGCACGTGGAAACACCACACCACTTTATCGCCATTCCTTCACTATTGCTGGGTCAAAATTCTGGAACTTTCCCACCAGCAGTTCAAGACCCTTCATCTTCTCAAGGGCAATTAGAACAAAGAACAAAGAAAATAACAGCGCAAGAATAGGCCCTTCGGCCTTCAAGCCTGTACTGACCATGCTACCCATCTGAACTAAAACTCCCTACCCTTCCGGGGATCATATCCCTCTATTCCCATCCCATTCATGCATTTGCCAAGGCGCCCCTTAAAAGTCACTATCGTATTTGTTTCCATTACCTCCCCCGGCAGTGGGTTCCAGGCACCCACCACCCTCTGTGTAAAAAACTTGCCTCGTACATCTCCTTTAAACTTTGCCCCTCGCACCTTAAACCTATGCCCCCTCGTAATTGACTCTTCCACCCTGGGAAGAAGCTTCTGACTATCCGTTCTGTCCAGGCCCCTCATAATCTTGTAGACTTCTATCAGGTTGCCCCTCAACCTCCGTCGTTCCAGTGAGAACAAACCAAGTTTCTCCAACCTCTCCTCATAGCTAATGCCCTCCATATCAGACAACCTCCTGGTAAATCTTTTCTGTACCCTCTCCAAAGCCTCCACATCCTTCTGGTAGTGTGGCAACCAGAATTGAACACTATATTCCAAGTGCGGCCTAACTAAGGTTGTATAAATCTGCAACATGACTTGTCAATTTTTAAACTCAATGCCCCGGCCGATGAAGGCAAGCATGCCGTATGCCTTCTTGACTACCTTCTCCACCTGCGTTGCCTCTTTCAGTGACCTGTGTACCTGCTAGGGATGTGCAATAAATATCGGCCTGGCCAGTGAAGACCACATTCCCATGAATTCGCTTCTGACAAAGTCAGCGACTGGAATGGAAATCCAGTCATGAAAGGATTTCGACATGAAAGTGGGAATTTCAAGTCAAACAATGAAGTAGTTCCAGCCCAGTTGCAACAACTTCTCTCTTTGAAGCAGAACGGAGAGTATTTGCTCCAGACACCAAACACACATCAGTCACTTGTCAGCAATGGGCAGTTAGTCTGCGGGGAACCTGATGCCATTTTGTAGTTTCAAAGAAAATGAAGATTCCTTGAGGAACTGTAGGAACAGCCAAGGGAACACCTGGATTGCCTCAAACCCAAAAAAACTGGGAGGGTGGAGGGGAGGAGAAATGTTATGGGAAGGAGTGTAAAGTGAGTTTAAAAATTAGCAAGTCATATTGCAGCTTTATAGAACCTTAGTTAGGCCACACTCGGAATATAGTGTTCAATTCTGGTCGCCACGCTACCAGAAGGATGTGGAGGCTTTGGAGAGGGTACAGAAAAGATTTACCAGGATGTTGCCTGGTATGGAGGGCATTAGCTATGAGGAGAGGTTGGAGAAACTTGGTTTGTTCTCACTGGAACGACGGAGGTTGAGGGGCGACCTGATAGAAGTCTACAAGATTATGAGAGGCATGGATAGAGTGGATGGTCAGAAGCTTTTTCCCAGGGTGGAAGAGTCAATTACTAGGGGGCACATGTTTAAGGTGCGAGGGGCAAGGTTCAAAGGAGATGTACGAGGCAAGTTTTTGACACAGAGGGTGGTGGGTGCCTGGAACTCGCTGCCGAGGGAGGTTGTGGAAGCAGATACGATAGTGACTTTTAAGGGGCGTCTTGAGTACATGAATAGGATGGGAATAGAGGGATATGGTCCCCGGAAGGGTAGGGGGTTTTAGTTCAGTCGGGCAGCATGGTCGGTGCAGGCGTGGAGGGCCAAAGGGCCTGTTTCTATGCTGTAATTTTCTTTGTTCTTTGAGTGACACTGGACTGAAGATCTGACCGACCAGAAAAAAAAGGACCACAAAGGATAAATTCTGCTTTAATCCAGCATTAATTCCCAATGGCTGGCCTACAGCTCCCAGTCCAACCTCACCTGTCAGCTTTGATCAGTAACCTCAGATGAATGAGTTTGGGGTCAAGCCACTTGAAGGAGATGATTCCAGAGAGCGAGGCATTTCATCTGGACCGAGTAGGGAGGGGAATGCTGACCGGGAAAGGAATCTGTACTTGCAAGACATGAAAGCTTCCCTGCATTGGCCAAACATGCGATGACTTTGATGGCGGCTACAGCGGAATTAATGACCCAGAATACGTCTCGGATTCATGGTGGTCTTTAAAGAGGAATTTGGCCGGCTTTGTTCTTTGTTATAATTGAAAACCTTTCATGGCAAACGGCGGCGGCGGATCCTGAGGTGAACGAAGCCATGTCTTTGAGTATTACAATTAAGTTAATCACAGGGAACAAGCTCCTTACAACAAGGCCCGGCTGTATCAGCAATGCTGACAGGTTAAATTTTAACTACAGAACACGACATGACTTTTTGAACGTTGGTCCTTATCTGCCCAACCCTGCACTCAGAGGAGGAGGAGGAAACATGAAAGAATGAGACTCGCCGAGTGCTCCAGATTGCAACAGGTGTGGTTACCCTGCATCAGCGTGGATCTGTCATTCACCCCGTTTTTCACTGCCAATCTCAGATTTTACATTGTGCCCATTAAAACACATCTTTTAGCACTCTCTATGTTCCGGAACTGTGGACAAGGCTGGAAAAGTGGCATTTATCGTCCATACCTATTGAGGCCATTCACAAAGCATGCTACTAGGTCACACAGTGGCACAACGGTTACACTGCTGCCCCACAGCGCCAGGGACCCGGGTTCGATTCCCAGCTCGGGTCACTGTCTGTGCGGAGTCTGCATGTTCTCCCCGTGTCTGCGTGGGTTTCCTCCGGGTGCTCCGGTTTCCTCCCACGGTCCAAAAGACGTGCTGGTTAGGGTGCACTGGCCATGCTAAAGTTTCCCTCAGTGTACCCGAACAGGCGCCGGAGGATTTTCACAGTAACTTCATTGCAGTAAGCCTACTTGTGACACCAATAAATATTTTTTGTTGGAAACTAGCTCAACATGTGCTCAAAATGCAAACACGTGGACATAGTCTGCTCGGGCAATGGGCTATCGGAATTCCAAAGGAGAAACTAATGCCGCAACCCTATCGAAACTAAATCAAAAAGAGTTATTTTTTTGCTACGACAACAGGGGAGGCGATGGCCTAGTGGTATTATTGCAAGACTATTGATAGAATAGAATCCCTACAGTACACATGGAGGCCATTTAGCCCATCAGATCTGTACCGACTACAATCCCACCCAGGCCCTATTCCCGTAACCCTCATTTACCCTGCTAATCCCCCTGACACTAAGGGGCAATTTAGTATGGCCAATCAACCTAACCCGCACATCCTTGGAACATGGGAGGAAACCAGAGCTCCCGGAGGAAACCCACGCAGACACGGGGAGAACATGCAAACACCACACAGACAGTGAACGAGGTCGGAATTGAACCCAAGTCCCTGGTGCTGTGAGGCAGCAGTGCTAACCATTGTGCCACCATGCTGCCCTAATTAAACTAGAAACTCAACTAATGTTCCGGGGAACCGGGTTTGAATCCTACCACAGTAGGTGGTGGAATTTGAATTCAATAATTTTTAAAAATCTGGAATTAGGGATCTACTGATGACCATAAAACCGTTGTCAAATGTCCGAAAAACCCATCTGGTTCACTAATGTCCTTCAGGGAAGGAAATCTGCCGTCCTTACCCGGTCTGGCCTACATGTGACTCCAGAGCCACAGCAATTAATTTTGTAATAATGTAGATAATAACACTAGTCACTCACAACCTAGTTTTCTTTTCTTTTATTCATTCGTGGGACATGGGCGTCTCTGGCTGGCCAGCATTTATTGCCCATCCCTAGTTGCCCTTGGAGGACAGTTGAGAGTCAACCACATCTCCGTGGCTCTGGAGTCACATGTAGGCCAGACCAGGTAAGGACGACAGATTTCCTTCCCTAAAGGACATTAGTGAAGCAGATGGGTTTTTCCAACAATCGACAATGGTTTCATGGTCATCGCAAGTAATCTCACAACACCAGGTTAAAGTCCAACAGGTTTATTTGGAATCTCAAGCTTTCGGAGCGCTGCTCCTTCATCAGATGATTACAGTCATCAGCAGATTCTTAATTCCAGATATTTTTTATTGAATTAAAATTCCACCACCTGCCGTGGTGGGATTCAAACCCGGGTCCCCAGAACATTAGCTGAGTTTCTGGATTCATAATCTCGCGATAATACCACTAGGCCATCACCTCCCCATCTCTTCTCTGCACATTTTCTCATGCCTCTGGCTGTACCCTCATTATCTCCACATCTTTACCTTTCACTGTTCCTCTCCTTCTCTATGCCCTCTCTTAGCCCATTCCTCCCATCTCTTTTTTACAACACTGAGATTTAACCCGTCCCCTCGTCTTTTTCTAGCTCAGTCTTACCCTTGAACGAGTGCCACAACTGAGATCGAGCAGCCCTCCCACCTGACCCTAGAGTCAGACGCAGATGGGGAGAGGGCTGATGGCACAGCTCTCTCTGTGAAGGACGTTGGTATTCCAGTGAATGGCTGCATTGTCCTCTTGACCCACTGTTATCTGAGCACACAGCAGAATGGAGGCACACAGATATGCTCAAAAGGCACATGCACTCCCTTCAGAGTTTATAACCAATGAGGATTGCACAAATCAGCTCACAAAAGATAGAACATAGAACATAGAACAGTACAGCACAGAACAGGCCCTTCGGCCCACGATGTTGTGCCGAGCTTTATCTGAAACCAAGATCAAGCTATCCCACTCCCTATCATCCTGGTGTGCTCCATGTGCCTATCCAATAACCGCTTAAATGTTTCTAAAGTGTCTGACTCCACTATCACTGCAGGCAGTCCATTCCACACCCCAACCACTCTCTGCGTAAAGAACCTACCTCTGATATCCGTCCTGTATCTCCCACCACGAACCCTATAGTTATGCCCCCTTGTAATAGCTCCATCCACCCGAGGAAATAGTCTTTGAACGTTCACTCTATCTATCCCCTTCATCATTTTATACACCTCTATTAAGTCTCCCCTCAGCCTCCTCCGCTCCAGAGAGAACAGCCCTAGCTCCCTCAACCTTTCCTCATATGACCTACCCTCCAAACCAGGCAGCATCCTGGTAAATCTCCTCTGCACTCTTTCCAGCGCGGAGACCTTGAGTTAAATGGCTTCCACTCTGCTACTCGAGTAGATAACCTCGACTGACACTTCAGTGAGGGGGCGTTGCATTACTGAAGCTAATGGCTCACGGGTGAGATATTCAACCTACACCCTCACCCATTTATCATAGAATCCCTACAGTGCAGAAGGAGACCATTCGGCCATCGAGTCTGCACCCACCACAATCCCACCCAGCCCCTATCCCGATAACATCACGTATTTACCCTAGCTAGTCCCCCTGAGACTAAGGGGCAATTTAGCATGGCCAATCCACCTAACCTGCACATCTTTGGACTGTGAGAGGAAACCGGAGCACCCGGAGGAAACCCAGGCAGACACAAGGAGAACGTGCAAACTCCACACAGACAGTGACCCGAGCCGGGAATTGAAACCTGGGTCCCTGGCGCTGTGAGGCAGCAGTGCTAACCGCTATGCCACCATGGCACCGTGGGGTTTGGAGCTGTGATTGGATTACCCATAGATGTTGGAACACCTGATAATGGTGAATCACTTTGACATATTGAAAGGTGAGGTTAGGAGTAATCATTGATTGAGTAATGATCAGGAGTCTTTGTCCATGTCCCACCTTCTGGGGAAAACATTGATTCAAAACAAGTTGATTTTTGCTTTTACAACCAGATGGCATGAGAATTGAAAGTCAAACACTACATACCACCTTTCATCATGCCCACTTCATAGCATTTACGCAGCCTGCAGGCCTGGCAGCTCTTCCTCCTGTTTTTGTCGATGGTGCACTGGTTTGTGGCGGGGCACATGTAGTCATTGTGTCCTGGAACGAAAGGAGAGATTCTAAATACATCTCAACCACAGTCGCCATCACTCCCACCTCAACAACAACAACCATTGACACCACCTACACTTCTATGCAACCCGGACATACTCTCTTCCGCCTTCTTCCATCAGGAAAAGACTTGGTATGGCTCCTGCTCTGCCCAAAACCAGAAGAAACTACAAAGGGTCGTGAACGAAGCCCAATCCATCACCCAAACCAGCCTCCCACCCATTGACACCGTCTACACTTCCCACTGCCTCGGAAAAGCAGCCAGCATAATTAAGGACCCCACGCACCCCAGACATTCTCTCTTCCACCTTCTTCCTTCGGGAAAAGTCTGAGGTCACGTACCAACCGACTCAAGAACAGCTTTGTCCCTGCTGCTGTCAGGCTTTTGAATGGACCTACCTTGGATTAAGTTGATCTTTTTCAATACCTTAGCTATGACTGTAACACTACACTCTGCACTCTTCTCCATTCCTTCTCCCCTGTGTACTCTATGAACGGTATGCTTTGTTTGTATAGCGCGCAAGAAACAATACTTTTCACTGTATCCCAATACATGTGTCAATAATAAATCAAATCAAGTCAAACTTGCATTCATTACAGCACCTTCAAGGTAGTGAAAAACGTCTGAAGATGCTTCATCGGAGCATTTCAAACAAGATTGTACATTGATTCACGTAAATAATCCAGGCGATCAAAAGCTTCGTCAAAGATGAAGGTTTTAAGAAGCATTTTAAAGTGAAGGCTTAGGGACGGAGGTCCAAAGCTTTAAGGCTTAGCTATTTGGAGGCACAGTGGCCAATGCTGGAGCGATTGAAATCAGTGAAGCGTAGGAGGCCGGAATTAGAGGAAGGGAAAGATGTTGTCTTGTTGTAGGGCTTGAGGAGGGTCCGCAGGTGAGGAGAGGTAAGACCATGGCGGGATTTGAAAACACGGGTGAGAACCTTGAGGCATTTCTTCAAGCCAGGGGTTAGTGTCGGTCAGCGAATCCAGAGGCGGTGAGTGAATCTGACTCGGTGCGATTTCAGACGCGGGCATGTTGGGGGCGGTTCTCCCAGCGCGAGCCGCAGGTTTTCTGGCGGCTCGGGTCGGGGCATGCGCGTGTCGGCCATTTTGTGGGATTCGAGCATGCGTTCCCGACGCACGCGCGTCTCCCAGAGCCGGAGGACAGCCGCAGTCGGGACGGCGCTGGAAACAGGCGGGAAGAGAGGAAAGTGATTTTAATCTGCTTTAAATGTATTTTTAATCTGTTTTAAATGTGATTATCAGGCCCGGCACAGAATTCTCTGGATCCGATAGCATCTCCCACCCCACCAGGAGTATTTCACTCCAGCGAGGTTTAGACGCTTGGGGAACTCGCGGGAGACAATACCAGAGTGAAGGGGGGCAATTGGGGCCCCCCGGGGGCTCATGCAGAGGGGAGATGGTGCCCCTGGGCACTCTGGCAGTGCCAGCCTGTGCCCCCTGGCACTGCCCAAGGGGTAAAGTGCCCATGCCCAGGGGGCATCTTGGCACTGTCCATCGGGATTATTGTGGGCTGGGGGCCTAGTGGGCGATTGGTGGGGGTGGGGGGTCCCGCTGCCATTCTGCAGACAGGGTCAGCATGGGTTGGAGGGAGGCCAGTGATCGGGGCGGGCTGGAGTGCGGGTCTCTGCCGGGGAGGGTGGGGGTCTGCCTCCCGTCAGGGGGTGTGTCTCCAGGGGGGGGCCGTTGGTCCTCCAGGGGGGTGTCAGTGGGGAGGGGGGGGATGCGGAAGGGAGGGAATCTCCACGGGGGCAGGGGGGGGAGCTGGAGATCGGGGCGCCTTGGGATGGTGGTGGTTCGGGGCTGGCCCGGGAATTGTTGTGGGGGCCGTGGTGGTGTCTGCAGCACTGTGGGGGTCCCAGCTGGCCAGCGATCGAGCGTGCGCAGAGCTCCGAGAACTGTCAGACTCTGGCGTGAATAGGCCCCGCTTCCCCCGGGTTTTTAATGATAAGAGCTAAGAGCTCTCAGAGCTCTGACAAAGTGTGTGTGAGTGTGTGTGTGAGTGTGTGAAAGTGTGAGTGAGTGAGTGAGTGTGTGTGTGAGTGAGTGTGTGTGCGAATGAGTGAGTGTGCATGTGTGAGTGTGTGAATGAGTGAGTGTGTGTGTGTGTGCGAATGAGTGTGTGAGTGTGTGTGAGTGTATGTGTGTGTGAGAGTCTGTGTGTGTGTGAGAGAGTATGTGAGTGTGAGGGTGTGAGTGAGTGAGAGTGAGTGTGTGAGTATGAGTGTGAGTGTGTGTGAGTGAGAGTGTGTGTGTAAATGTGAGTGTGTGTGTGTGAGTGAGAGTGTGTGTGTAAATGTGAGTGTGAGCTTGGGACATTAACCAGCTGAAGCGAATGGCCAGTTTGTGTGCTGGGACCTCAGTGGGATTTTCTGAGGCTCAGTGCTCACTCACTGATACTGAAGTGAGTCTTTGCTCTTTGGGAGAGGAGCTTCTCTTGAGTTACTATTTATACAAACTCTGACAGGAAGAAGACTCTTTACAGCCGCGCTGTTTTAACAGCCGCTTTTAAAGGTCCCAAATGCATTGAGCACGATTATGTATTTGTTGCGTTTTTGAAAGCGCTGCCCCTCTTCACCTTTGCACCGATTTCCCTTCCAATATTCTTGCACTCAGCACAGACTTGGAGAGGCAAATTGTATAAGACGCGAGCTGCAGCTTTTGAATAAAATACATGACATTTCAGGTCAAGAGAGATTAATAGTAAAGATAGTGGGGGGTCTGATTTCTCTGGCTGAAACATGCAATCTATTTGGCAATAAAACAGAAACCTAATGACAGGGTTCCTGACACACACAAGACATCCCTGTTGTTTCCGCAGGAGACGGCTGTAAAGTATGGTGATAAAAATGTTCAAAGGATCTGCTGAGAAATGAGAGCAATATCTGCTTTTAATAAAACATTAATGAACAATGCAGCCACCCGGGGGATAGATGCTCTCTCTCCCTCTCTCTGCACCCTCCCTTCAAGTATTCCCCATAAAAGGAAATCTGTCTTCAGAGAGAGGATTGTTCATGAAACCTGATGGGCTTTGAGACAGGTTTGTATATTTACGCAGATGGTTCGATTTTGTTCAAATGACTAGAACAGGGTCACCTGGGTACATCCCAATTCGAGTCAGCATGGTGGCACAGTGGTTAGCACTGCTGCCTCACAGCGGCAGGGACCTGGGTTCGATTCCCGGCTCGGATCACTGTCTGTGTGGAGTTTGCACGTTCTCCCCATGTCTGCGTGGGTTTCCTCCAGGTGCTCCAGTTTCTTCCCACAGTCCAAAAGATGTGCAATGTACATTGATTGGCTATGTTACATTGTCCCTTAGTGTCAGAGAGATTAGTAGGGTAAATGCGTGGGGTTATGGGGATAGGGCCTGGGTGGGATTGTGGTCAGCGCAGACTCGAGTGTGTTTGTGGAATTAAATGAGGTGTGGCGTTCAGGAACACGGGGCAAAGTCGCAAACTGTCTTCATAATCTCAGCTTGACATCAGTGACACCCTGTCAATGGCATCAGTTCCCAGAAGCACCAACCCGCCAGATCGCTGCGGGGATTGTGAAATCGCAGACTGCTTACTCAATGAGAGTAATTTCAGCCTACCTTGCCAAGTATAAATCCCCCAGGAGTTAAACTTGTGTTTCATACTCACCTCGTGTTACTATCCATGGACACGGATGGTAGAGTGTAGCATTGCACCCAATCCCATCCGCTCGACAACGGGTCAGTATGGTTGAAACTGTCATAGAATCCCCTATGGTGCAGAAGGAGGCCATTTGACCCATTGAGCCTGCACCGACAGCAATCCCACCCGGCCCTATTCCTGTAACCCCATGTCTATAGCCTAGCTAGTCCCCCTAACACTAAGGGGCAATTTAGCATGGCCAATCCACGCAACCTGCATATCTTTGGATTTCTTAACATCTGGGTGGCACAGTGGTTAGCACTGCTGCCTCATAACGCCAGGGATTCGGGTTTGATTCCGGCCTTGGGTCACTGTCTGGGTGGAGTTTGTACTTTCTTCCCCATGTCTGCATGGGTTTCCTCCGGGTGCTCCAGTCCTCACCCACAGTCTAAAGGTGTGCGGGTTAGGTGGATTGGCCATGCTAAATTGTCCTTTAGTGTCAGGGGGATTAGCAGGGCATATGTGTGGAGTTACGGGAATAGGGCCTGGGTGGGACTGTGTTGGTACAGACTCAATGGGCCGAATGGCCTCCTTCTGTACTAGAGGGATTCTATTCTATGCTCCTTCCCAAAATTCTCCCAGTACATGTCAATCAATGAAAGATTGACATCAGCAACGAGGAGCCGTCAGATGGTCATATCATTCCAGGTGAAATCAGACCCAATCACTCACCCATTCATCCTATTATGTTGGCAGTCAGACACAGTCAGTCATTACTGTCACACCAGCAATCAGAGGTGATCTGCTATTGATTAGGGTCATTACTTCATCAATCAGATGACACATCCAACATTAGAGTTGTTTCATTGCAAGCAATCAGTCAGACTTGGTATCATTAAATCAGCTTGCAGCCGCAATAGCATTATTATAAAGTTCATTTATTTATTAGTCACAAGTAAGGCTTACATTAACATTGCAGTGAAGTTACTGTGAAATTCCAGCACTGCTGCCTCACAGCGCCAGGGGCCCAAATTCGATTCCTGGCTTGGGTCACTGTCTGTGTGGAGTTTGCATGTTCTCCCCGTGTCTGCGTGGGTTTCCTCCGGGTGCTCCGGTTTCCTCCCACAGTCAAAAGATGTGCCGGTTAGGTGCATTGGCCATGATAAATTCTCCCTCAACGTACCCGAACAGATGCCGAGTGTGGCATCTAGGGGATTTTCACAGTAACTTCATTGTAGTGTTAATGTAAGCCTACCTGTGACACTAATAAATAAACTTTACTTTACTTCAATTCAATGGAAATCTGGAATTAAAAGTCTAATGAAAACCATGAAACCATTGTCGATTGTTGGAAAAACCCATCTGATTCACTAATGCGTTGCGGTGGCGCAATGGTTAGCACTTCTGCCTCACAACGCCAGGGACCCGGGTTCAATTCTGGCCTCGGGTCACTGTCTATGTGGAGTTTTCATGTTCTCCCCATGTCTGCGTGGGTTTCCTCCAGGTGCTCCGGTTTCCTCCCACACTCCAAAGATATGAGGGTTAGGTTGATTGGCCGTGCTAAATTGACTCTTGGTGTCAGGGGGATTAGGACGGTTAAGTTATGTGGGGTTATGGTATAGGACCCGGGTGGGATTGTAGTCAGGGCAGGCTCAATGGGCCAAATAACCTCTTTCTGCACTGGAGGATTCTATGATTCTATGAATGTCCTTTAGGGAAGGAATCTTGAATTCAATAAAAAACATCTGGAATTAACCTACTGACAACCTTGAAACCACTGTCGATTGTCGGTAAAACCCATGTGATTCATTAATGTCTTTAGGGAAGGAAATCTGCCATCCTTACCCGGTCTGGCCCACATGTGACTCCAGAGCCACAGCAACACTCTTAAATGCCCTCAGGATGGGCAATAAATGCTGGCCCAACCAGCAACGCCCACATCCCATGAACGAATTTATAAAATCTGGGACTATGGGCAACTTCATGTGAATGAGGCGGACTAAGTGTCCATGTGAGAACACTGAGGTATCATCAAGTTTGGATTAGTAATGGGGAAAAGCAAAGGACAATCAAAAGTGGAACTTCACAAAATTGGCAGAAGACTAATTTCAGCGGGATGGAATCCAGCCAAGGAAAAATGGAACCAAGGGTTGACAGGACAACTCTCAGCAGTACAATGGGTGATCTCTAAGGAACACATGTTTCGGCTACAGGCTAGGCTTGTTCCAACAAGAGGGAAAAGCAGGTGAACCAAAGCCAGGACTGTCTCCTCTGAAGAAACTCTTCAAATGCAGACAATGAAATACAGTGGAGCCCCAATTTAGCGCGAATTCGCATATAATGCGATGGTGTCATTGGACCCTTTTTTTTCCGCTAATAATTAGCAAATTTAGCGTGACCCCAATTTAGCGCGACCCCGCTTTTTTCGCGACCCCGCTTTTATGGACCCCAACCATCGTGTTATAACGGGGCTCCACTGTATAACAAAACTTACTCCAACTTATAAATCAAAGAAAGGGTTTAATAAAGAAACTTCATTACTCCAAACTTGGGGCCTTGCCTTGGGCCAAGTCCCCCACAATTCCCAACAGGTTCTTATTTATAGCGAGTCAGCTGACCATCACATCATTCTGTAATTGGTTCCATGGTTTACTGGGTCAGCTGACCCTTACAGCTTGTTACCATTGGTCACATTACATCCAATACAAAGTTGTCACTGGTTAGATTCTAACCAGTGGATGACAAAGGGTGGTGGAGAGTATAAAGAACAGAAACTCATGTTGCTTGGGCAGGTCCAAACCCAACCGGAGGTGAGTAAATTCGTTCAAGAGGGTTTCGAGCGACGTTCCATCGTTGTCACGCTCCACGTTGTCACAGACAATATGCTGGTTGGCGAGTGCATACGAAAGTCAGAAGTATGTTCACTGACCATTAGGCAGGTAACTTAGTCCATTGAGGGGACCAACTCAACACAGTTTTACCTGGCCCCAGCTGCTTTTACAGTCGGCAGATGGGCCGATTGGCCAGACAGCCTTTGCGTTTTAGCTGTGACCTCAATCCAGGGCGGGATGAAGTGTCTGGGCTGAAATACTACTAACAAAAGCGTCTGGGGACCGAGCTCCCTGTGTGATTGTGCAGCCCAGACCCGAACAGGCGCCGGAGTGTGGCGTCCAGGGGGATTTGCACAGTAACTTCATTGCAGTGTTAATGTAAGCCTATTTGTGATGCTAATAAACTTTTTACTTTTGTGGCAGAGTTTTAACATCAATATTGATTCTTCACAGGTCAGCACATCCCTGAGACACCTCCGCAGAAGCTGCCCTCCCTCCCCCCCCCACCGTCGAGGGAGAATATTGGAAACACACTCTCCGTCTTCCTGGGACCTGTCCTGTCCAGCAGCACTCAGACTTTCACAGGACGCACTTCATCCTCGATGGCTGCCAGTGTGAAACTGCGCTCCGGAGGCCACCACAGTCAGGAAAGCCCTTCATTGCAACAACAAGAGCGCTTGCCTGACTCAGCCCAGTGAAACAAACAGAAAGAGGCTGTATGATACACGTCAGGGGAATCTGTCAAGCCAGAACTCAGTCAAATGCAATAAATTGAGAGGGGAAATGAAAGGGCAAAAAGATAATTTGAGAATAGTTGAAAATTAACATAAATTAGAACCAATAACTCTTCAGCCAGTTTATGAACAGTAAGAGGCAGGGTGGGATCTGTTAGACCCAAAGAGGGTCACAGTAGGCTAGAATATGGGGATAGGGCCTGGGTGGGATTGTGGTTGGTGCAGACTCGATGGGCCGAATGGCCTCCTGTACTGTAGGGATTCTATGATTTAATCAGGACTTCTACTGGTGTTTACTGAGGAAGAGGATGCTGATAAAATACCATTCAAGCCATCATTTGTTTTATTCATTCATGGGACATGGGTGTCACTGGCTGGCCAGCATTTATTGCCCATCCCTAGTTGCCCGAGGGCAGCTGAGAGTCAACCACGTTGCTGTGGTTCTGGAGTCACATGTAGGCCAGACCGGGTAAGGACAGCAGATTTCCTTCCCTACAAAGAACCAGATGGGTTTTTCCGACAATGCACACCACTAGAAGGTTAATTCCAGATATGTTTAATTGAATTCGAATCCCACCAGCTGCCGTGGTGGGATTCGAACGCAGGCCCCCAGAACATTAGCTGAGTTGCTGGATTGATGGTCTAGTGATAATACCACTCGGCCATCCCCTTGTTAATCAATAATCTATCTAGCTATGCTTCAAAATATTCAAAGACAGGGCATTTGCTGCTTTCTGAGGTTTCTTTGTAGCCTTCTTGCATCCTCTTCGCAATTTACTTTCCTACCTACCATTTTGTCATCAGCAAATGCAACAACCATGCCTTCCTGGGGGTCTTGGGCTTCACAGACAGAGGTATCCAGTACTAACCCAGGAAGGTGAAGCTGAACTTTTACTAAGTTCTAGCTAGGCCACATCTAGAGTATTGCATCCAATTCTGGTTACCACATTTTAGGAAGGATTTGAGGGTCCATGAGAGGTTGGAAAAGGGATCTACCGGAATGATTCCAGGGATGACGGAATTTAGCTGTAAGGTCAGGTTGGAGAAGCTGGGGTTGTTCCCCTTGGAGTAAAGGAGAATGGGGGAGATCAGAGAGAGGTGTATAAGACAGGCTTAGTCAAGGAAGATAACAGAAAAGCTGTTCCCATTAGCTGGTCGGCCAAGGACCAGAGGACACAGGTTTATGGATTGGGGCAAGGAATACAGGGAAGGATGTGATGAGGAACACTCCACACAACAGGTGGTAAAGTTTAAACTTTTAAAGTTTATTTATTAGTGTCACAAATTGGCTTACATTAACACTGCAATGAAGTTACTGTGAAAATCCCCTCGTCGCCACACTCCGGCACCTGTTCGGGTACACTGAGGGGGAATTTAGCATGGCCAATGTATCTAACCAGCACGTCTTTCGGATTGTGGGAGGAAACCGGACCACCCGGAGGAAACCCACACAGACATGGGGAGAACATCAGGCTCCGCACAGACAGGGACCCAAGCCGGGAATCGAACCTGGGTCCCTGGCGCTGTGAGGCAGCAGTGCTAACCACTGTGCCACCATGATAATGATCTAGAACTCGCTGCCAACAAAAGTGGTGGAAGCAGAGAGCACCAGTGATTTCAAAAGGAAATTAGGTGAGCGCTTGAGGGAATAAACTTGCAGAGATAGAGTGGGGGAATGGAGCAGAATAGATTTCTCTGGAGAGACAGTCTGGACTCAGAGGGCTGAACGGCCTTCTGTGCCGCAATTACTCCATGACCTTCTAACTATTGAGCTAAACACAGCAGATTAAGAAGAGATCTAGTAGCTCAAAACTAGGTATCCATGAGATGCCATGGGTAAGAACTGATCCATATCCTGCCATAACTGGTAACCGGCATATCCACTACCAGGGAATCCGGTGATCAGCCCTGATTCAATGAGGAGTGCAGAGGAGCATACCAGGAGCAGCACCAGGCATACCTGGTGACCATGTGCATGTTAAACAGCAGTCACCTATGCCTGGTCACATGGTCACCAGGTCATCCATTGTGATGGCACTGTGTGGCGAATGGGGGTGAGTAACAGGCTGGAGAAGGAAGCTGCACAGACATCCCCAAGCTCAGTGCTCACAGAGCCCAGCAGGCAATCCTGTTTACAATCGGCCTGGATGGATGGATGGCCACCTCAACCTCATCCCCGAGGTCAACCTTCAACCAGTCCAGCCCAAGTGTATTGCACCCAGCCAAGATGTTGGCCAGAATCTTACCGCCCTTCACACCGGCAGGATTTTCCCATCCCGCCGCAGTGAGCAGAGATTTGGCCAACTTCGCTGCAGCAGGAGTATGGTGTGAACGGCCAGTAAGATCACATCCTATGGGCTCCAGTGACATTCCATCTTCAGTGTCCGAAGACTTGTGCTTCAGAACTAGCCGCACCATCCCATTACTGCCACAAAGAGTCGTGAACATAGCCCAGTCCTTCACCCAGCCTCCCATCCATTGACTCTGTCTACACTTTCCACTGCCTCAGAAAAGCAACCAGCATAATCAAGGACCCCATGCACCCTGGACATTCTCTCTTCCACCTTCTTCCATCAGGAAAAAGATACAAAATTCTGAGCCCACATACCAAGCCACTCAAGGACAGCTTCTTCCCTGCTGCTGTCAGACTTTTGAATGGACCTACCTCGTTTTTTAAAATTCATTCATTCAGCATTTATTGCCCATCCCTAGTTGCCCTTGAGAAGGTGGTGGTGAGCCGCCTTCTTGAATCGCTGAGTCCATGTGCTGTGGGTTGACCCACAATGCCGTTAGGGAGGGAATTCCTGGATTTTGATCCAGCGCCTGCAAAGGAATGGCGATATATTTCCAAGTCAGGATGGTGAGTGGCTTGGAGGGGACCTTGCAGGTGGTGGTGTTTCCATGTATCTGCTGCCCTTGTCATTCTAGATGGAAGTGGTTGTGGGTTTGGAAGGTGCTGTCTAAGGATCTTTGGTGAATTGCTGCAGTGCATCTTGTAGATAGTACACACTGCTGCTACTGAGCGTCGGTGGTGGAGGGTTTGAATGTTTGTGGATGTGGTGCCAATCAAGCGGGCTGCTTTGTCCTGGATGGTGTCGAGCTTCTTGAGTGTTGTTGGAGCTGCACCCATCCAGGCAACTGGGGAGTATTCCATCACACTCCTGACATGTGCCTTGTAGATGGTGAATAGGCTGTTGATCTTTCTCTAGTTGATCTTAAGTTGATCTTTCTCTACACCCTAGCTATGACTGTAACACTACATTCTGCACTCTCTCATTTCCTTCTCTATGAATGGTATGCTTTGTCTGTATAGCACGCAAGAAACAATACTTTTCACGGTATGTTAATACATGTGACAATAAATCAAATCAAACCAATACACAACACGCAGTTGAAAATTACCCAGGTACGTCCTGTCCACAAACAATATTAAGTCATTCGCCATGAAACTAAGGAGCAACCATTCACCATTCTGAAAACGTGAAGAGATTTCTCCCTTCTGCTCATACCGTCAGCCCTTCCAATTCCACCTTTGGAGTGGCTACGTAAATACTGCAATTGAGATGGCAGCACATGGGTCGGTGCCATCCTTCCTGCCACACAGCTCATGCCAACCGCCTCAGTAATACTTAAATCAGACAGCTGCACCAACAATCAATGTAACGTCAGGATAGTATCATTGGATCAGCAACCTGTCAGACATCGCCTTGTGCTGGTACCGTCACCTCGGCCATTAGTCACCTTTTTGTACATTGATATCAACAAATGTCAAACATTTATATCGTTATGTCATTAATCAGGAAAAATCAGTCACCATTTGGTCCCGCTATATTAGCAAGTCGATGCAGTCAGTCGTTACAGCCGGGATTTTTCATTCTTGTATGCCCCACCGCCACTGCCAGCGAGAATGGAGAATTTGGTGCTCCAGCCAAATCACCGTTCACTGCAGCAGGACCAGAAAATCCCAGCCGCGGGCGAGGCTGGAGAATCCCAGCTGCAGGCGAGGCTGGAGAATCCCAGACGGGGGTGAGGCCAGACAATCCCAGCCATGGGCGAGGTTGGAGAATCCCAGCTGCGGGCGAGGCTGGAGAATCCCAGCTGCAGGCGAGGCTGGAGAATCCCAGACGGGGGTGAGGCCGGACAATCCCAGCCGCGGGCGAGGTTGGAGAATCCCAGCCGCGGGCGAGGCTGGAGAATCCCAGCTGCAGGAGAGGCTGGAGAATTCCTGCCTACATCAACAATCAGACGCAACTTTGATTATTTGTAACATTTGGTGGGATTTTCCAGCTGCCAATGGGATCTTCCAGTCCCACCGATGGCCACCTCCCCTCCCCACCATGGTTTCCACAGCTGCAGAGGATGCAAGCGACGGGAAACCCCGGTGACAGTGATGGGAGCAGAAGATCCTGCCGTCGGTCAATGGCGGGGAGGGTGTTGCCGTCTCCGCCATTGCAAAACACACCCCAGGGGTGAGGGAGGCTGGAATTCTCGCCCATTACAGTCACATGCAGTGTCTTCATTGAAGTATAGAATTACAACAGTACATAACATAGGCCATTTGACCCCTCAAATCTGTTCTGGCTCTTTTAAAGAGCAACCCAGTTAGTCACAATCCTCCTCCGTAACTCAGTAGTCTTTATGTGGAGAGAATAGAGCCTAAGTTTTGAGTCTAGATGACGCTTCATCAGAACTTGAAACGTTGGCTCTATTCTCTCTCCACAGATGCTGTCAGTCCTGCTGAGATTTTCCAGAATTTTCTGTTCTTGTTTCAGATTCCAGCATCCACAGTATTTTGCTTTTATACCTTTCAAGTATTTATTTAGTTTTATTTCAAAGGCATATGCATGTGTTTTTTATTCATTTGTGGGACACGGGCGTCGCTGGCTGGCCAGCATTTATTGCCCATCCCTAGTTACTGAGTGGTTTGTTTGGCCATTTCAGAGGGCAGTTGAGAGTCAACCACATTGCTGTGTCTCTGGAGTTACATGTAGGCCAGACCAGATAAGGATGGCAGATTTCCTTCCCTAAAGGACATTAATGAACCAGATGGGCTTTTCCAACAATTGACAATGGTTTCACGGTCATCTGTAGATACTTAATTCCAGATTTTTTTTTATTGAATTCAAATTCCACCACCTGCATTCAAACACAGGTCCGGGTCCCCAGAACATTAGCTAAGTTTCTGAATTAACAGTCTTAGCGATAATACCACAAGGCCATCGTCTCCCCGGGTACATAAGTCTGAATGTTAGAGCCAGACTGAGATGTTTAAGCGCTGGGTCTGGTTCCTCAAGCTCTGCATCCAAAGCAGGCGGGGTTTAGCAAACCAGTGCTCATCTCTTTTGTCTCGAGCGCCAAGGCATGGGTTCACTCCCTTCTTCGGGTAGTAAGAGAGTAGATGCGGCCATGTCTACCGTGTCCATTTCAGAGTCAAAGATTCCAACGACCGGAGAGGGAGCCGGTGGGTCCCGGAGGTTTTTCCGAGGTTGCCTGTGTGCTTAGCATTGTTTGTTCATGAGTGGCCAGGTGTTTTCTCAGGAAGGCACCCCCTACGTGGACCAATCCCATCCTTGTTACCACTGAAAAACCTCGGCCGGTGTCCCTTCATCACATTTAAATGTGGTGAGCACTCAGACAGGTACTTCCATGAATAGAGTATAAACCCCAAGTGTCAGTAACACTGACTCTCCACATTAAGTACACAAGCAGGGCTCCCGGAGGACAAGCCTTAATCTGGGAGCTCGTATTCCAAGAGGTCCACATCATAGGCCTTGTTAAAGTCATTAGACAGACCTTTCAAGAGGCAAACTAGGAAATGTGGTAGGGGCTGAACATTGTACAGCATCTGTGAACATGCCTGCTCCTGACCTTATAATGAAGGGAATATTATTGATGAAGCAGCTGAAGATGGTTTGGCCTGGGCACTGAGGAACCCTGCAATGATACCGAGAATTGACCTCGAACAACCACGGCCATTTTCCATTGAGGTGGAGAATGTTTTAAGATCATAAGAAATAGGAGCAGGAACAGGCCATTTGGCCCAATGAGCCTACTCCACCAATAAGACCATGGCTGATCCACGTTGCTGCCTGTCTCCCATAATCCTTGATCCCTGGGCCATCATAACTCTGTCCAGCTCAGCTTTGAATCTATTCAATGCCCAGTGTCCACTGCTCTCCAGGGAAGAGAACTCCACAGACTAATGATGCCCTGAGAGAAGGGTTTCCTCCAAGCCTCCATCTTAAATGGGAGATCCTTTATATTTAAACCATGCCCTCTAGATCTAGACTCCCACACTGACATGGTCCAAGCTCCCTCAGAATTTCATATGGTTTTGTTCATCAAAGGTTTTAAGAGCTACGAAGCAATGCAGTTAGCTGACAGATCAGCCGTGATCTCATTGAAAGGCAAATGTTGAGGGAACAAAGGGAGTTCTCCTTTCTACGTTGATATGAGTCATGTTATACTATCATTGTGTCGGCGATCAGGTGCAATGTCATTCATTGATATCGGTGTGGCAGTAATCAGACAAGAGAGTAAAAGTTTAAAGTTTATTTAATTATCACAAATAAGGCTTACATTAACACTGCAATGAAGTTACTGTGAAATTCCCCTAGTCGCCACATTCCGGCGCCTGTCCGGGTACACTGAGGGAGAATTTAGCATGGCCAATGCACCTAACCAGCACATTTTTCAGATTATGAGAGGAAACCGGAACGCCCGGAGGAAACCCACGCAGACACGGGGAGAACATGCAAACTCCACACAGACAGTGACCCAAGCTGAGAATCGAACCCGGGTTCCTGGCGCTGTGAGGCAGAAGTGCTAACCACTGTGCCGCCCATCAATTAGTCCTGGTCGCCCGCTCAAGTGGAAACACTTTCTCGACACCTGCATTACGGCAAAGTGTAATGAGACAACTCAGTGACCCACCCGCCAGCACGTGAATGCAGAAGACAACGCTGAGGTGTTTGCAACCATTTCCGGCCAGAATTGGCAAGTGGGTGAACCATCTTGGTCTCCATCACAGACGTCCTTACCTTCAGAGAACCTAAACTTCAGCCAATTCACTCTACATGATGGGGGGATTTTCCCATTCTGCCCATCATGGGAATCGTAGCGGGTGGGGGGGGTGGACCATGCAACGATCTGTTGACCGGCAGGATTTTCCGGTTTTGGGGTGAATGTTGGTTGAAAGCAGTTATGCTTTGAACAGGTCATTTGCTTCTAAAATTGAATAGAGTTGGGGTCTAAGGAAGAGTTAGTCAGCATTTCCAGCGGGATATGAAGCCCATATAATTGTAGCCCTGGGCATGAGCTGTAAGAGGAAACTCCATAGGAAGCCATTCACCGGATGGAGTTAGAAGCTTTCGTAAAAGATATCCCTGAAACTCATAGGCAAGTTAGTCTCCGGTTCACCATGCAGAAATGATAGTGAGAACTTGCACTTGGAATGAAAGGACACAATTCATGAGGATTAAAAACAAGGCTGGAAGATTTGCCTAGCTTGAGCTGGAGGGAGAAACCCCTCACTGTGAAAGATAGTTTTAGGGTTGAACGTTACTAGGTTGGGAACGAAAAGGAATGGAAGTGGTCCCACGCAATCACTTCGGACTGGTTGTGGGAAAATTGAATGACTACCCAAAGGACAGTGTGAAGTATAATTACAAATTGAGATTTCCAGTTGCACCTGGAAGTTATGCACTGGTAGAATTACGTCAGCAATGACAGTAGCATCATTACATCGGCAATCAGCTGAAGTGTGAAACAATAGTCTGATTGCATCAGCAATAATTGAAACAGTTTGGTCATTAAGTCAGCAAATGGAACGCAATGAGCCAATCACTTGTAACTGTGCATCATGGGAACACATTGAATTAATCAGGTAGTCAGATGCTCTTTCCTCGGGTAGAAAAGTCAAGTACTCGGGGACATTGGTTTAAGGTGCGTGGGGAAAAGTTTAGAGGAGATGTGCGAGACAAGTTTTTTACACAGAGGGTGGTGAATGTCTGGAACGCGCTGCCAGGGAAGGTGGTGGGAGCAGGTACGATAGCGGTATTTAAGGGGCAACTAGACAAATACATGAATAGGATGGGAATGGAAGGATACGGACTCCCTAAGTGCATACGGTTTTAGTTTAGGCAGACATCAAGATCGGTGCAGGCTTGGAGGGCCGAAGGGCCTGTGCTGTACTGTTCTTTGTTCTTTGCAATCATGCATTGGTGTTTTACGTTAGAAATCAGACGTAGTTGGCCAGACATTGCTACCAGTGCACCAACAAGCAGATGGAGCATAAAGCATTGCTCTCATTAGATCAAACCAAAATATAATTGCACCCGCAATGATTTAAACATTGTGACAACTAAATCAGCACTTTGACACAAGGACCGGAATTTTCCCATCCGCCTCCCACCTGGAAACCGTGGGGGGGGGGGGGGGGGGGGGAGGTGGCGGGCCAGGCAAAGGTCCATTGAGCCAGGGCAGGATTTTCCGTTTTTGGGATGGACGCGGCTGGAAAATCCCACCCACTAACTCAGATTTCTGATACGATTGCTTCAAGAATCAGAGCTCAAAATCAAATGTTGGATTTACGACATCAGCAAGCAGTCGCTATCTGTCACGCATTCGTGCCAATACATCAGCGTGCAGTCGCGCATGTGTGCAATCAACCATGCGTTGGTAGCAGTCAGCATTTGTCCATGGCATTGGGTGTCACCACCACCAGCCAGTGAAGATAATGAGACACTGAGACACAGGGCGGAATTTTCCCGTCCCGCCCGCCATGGGAATCGTAGCGGATGGGACACGGGCCATGCAAAGGTTCATTGACCTCGGGCGGGATTTTCCAGCCTTGGGGTGAGCGTGGCTGGAAAATCCCACCCATTGAAGCAGAATTCAGGTGCAATCGGACATTTTTATCGCTGCAATTACGCCAGAAATCGGTGGGAGGCGGGGGGACTGTTACATTTCCAAATCACAATCAGAGACAGTCAATCAAACCTTAATATAATCACAGGAGCAATCAGATGCAATGTACCGTCGGTACAATCAAATTAGCAAATGCACTGTTATCATTGGCAATCAGAGACAATGATACGCTCTTAACATTAGCAACAAGAAACAATCAGTTGGGCATTGGTACTGGTACATCAGTGATTGGGTACAGTCAGATATCGGTGTATCATCTCAGCAAACAGTTGCAAAATATGATTGGTATTGCTGCATAGAAACTAGAAGTAGGAGGAGGCCATTCGGCCCTTCGAGCCTGCTCCGCCATTCATTATGATCATGGCTGATTATTGAATTCAATACCCTGATTCCTCCCTTCCCCCCATATCCGTTGATCCCTTTAGCCCCAAGAGCTATATCTAATTTCTTCTTGAAATCAGACGTTTTGGTCTCAACCACATTCAGTGGTAGTGAATTCCACACATTCACCACCCTCTCGGTGAAGAAATTTCTCCTCACCTCAGTTCTAAAAGGATTGTGGCCTCAAACAGGTCGCACGGTGGCACAGTGGTTAGCACTGCTGCCTCACAGTGCCAGGGATCAATTCAGGCACCCAGGTTCGATTCCCGGCTTGGGTCACTGTCTATGTGGAGTTTGCACATTCCCCCCGTGTCTGCGTGGGTTTCCCCTGGGTGCTCCAGTTTCCTCCCACAGTCCAAAGATGTGCGGGTTAGGTTGATTGGCCATGCTAAATTGGCCCTCGCGTCAGGGAGATTAGCAGGGTGGATGTGTAGGATTGCGGGAGTGGGGCCTGGGTGGGATTGTGGTCGGTGCAGACTCAATGGGCCGAATGGTCTCTTTCTGTAGTGTAGGGATTCTATGACCCCTAGTTCTGCACTCCTCCACTATCGGAAACATTCTTTCTGAACCTGCGTCAGCAATTAGATTCAGTCAAGAAGGCATTGGGACGGATTGGAAAGCAATGGAATGGAATGAAATATAATTGAATGGATCAGATTTCAATGGAATGGAATCCAATGGAAAGCAATGGAATGGAGCTGCACACCGTACCACAGCAATTCCAGTAACTCAAAGGCTGGCATTTATATAGCACCTTTCACACAACCACAGGACGTACCAAAGAATCAATTTGGAAGTATAGTCATGGTTTGTGACATAGGAAACTCGATAGCCAAATATTTGTACACAGCAAGATCCCACAATTTGATAATCCCTTTGTATGATTTTGATTGAGGGGTAAATATTGTCAGGGACACTGGAGATAACTCCTCTCCTCATCTGGTGCTACAGGGTCTTTCATATCCACCAGAAAGCACAAGCATGGCCTTGGGTTTAATTTCTCACCTGAGAGATGGCACTGATGACAGTGCAGCACCCCCTCAGTACCACACTAGAATGCCAGCTAGGATTTTGGTACTCGGGTTCTAGACACGATTCAGTGTTGGCATCATTACATCAATGGGACACACTCCTGAGTTTGTATCACATACATAGAAACATAGAAACTAGAAGCATGATGAGACCATTCAGCCCTTCGAGCCTGCTCCACCGTTCAATATGATCATGGCTGATCATCAAACTCAATATCCTGATTCCCCCTTCCTCCCATATCCCTTGATCCCTTTAGCCCCAAGAACTATATCTAATTTCTTCTTGAAATCACATAATGTTTTGGCCTCAACCAGTTTCGGTGGTAGTGAATTCCACACATTCACCACCCTCTGGGTGAAGAAATTTCTCCTCACCTCAGTTCTAAAAGGTTTACCCCTTATCCTCAAACTATGACCCCCTAGTTCTGGACTCCCCCACCATCTTTCTGAATCTACCCTGTCTAAACCTGTTAGAATTTTATAAATTTCTATGAGATCCCCTCTCACTCTTCTAAACTCCAGTGAATATAATCCTAGCCAACTTAGTCAGTTATCATTCAATCAGCACCCAGACATTTGCTGGAAGAGCAAGAATCATAGAATCCTACAGTGCAGAAAGAGGCCATTCGGCCCATCGAGTCTGCACCAACCACAATCCCACCCAGGCCCTATCCCCATAACCCCACACATTTACCCCAGCTAGTCCCCCTGACATTAAGGAGCAATTTATCATGGCCAATCCATCTACCACACATCTTTGGAGTGTGGGAGGAAACCGGAGAACCCGGATGAAACCCACACAGACATGGGGAGAACGTGCAGACTCCACACAGACAGTGACCCAAGCCCCGGCACCGTGAGGCAGCAGAGCTAACCACTGTGCCGCTCCAAAATATCTTCTGTATCAGGATCTTCTACGTCCACTAGAGCAGGCAGAATGATGGCACCTCTAACAATGCAGCACTCTCTCAGCACTGCACTGGAGCGTCAGCCTCACTTTTTATACTTAAGCACCGGAGGGGACTCTGAGGGCAACTCAGAGGTGGCAGGGCTACCCACTGAGCTACACTTGTACAATGGTTTCGATCCATCGACCTCTGGGTTATGGGACCAGCACGCTTCCGCTGCGCCACTCTGCTACAAGAAAGACTTGCTATACATGGGAACACCACCTGTTGTCTTGGAGGGGAACTATACAAGGTCCCCTCCAAGGCACTCACCATCCTGACTTGGAAATATATCGCTGTTCCTTCGCAGTCGCTGGGTCAAAATCCTGGAATTCCCTCCCTAACAGCATTGTGGGTCAACCCACAGCATGTGGACTGCAACGATTCAAGAAGGCAGCTCACCACCATCTTCTCAAGGGCAACTAGGGATGGGCAATAAATGCAGGCCTAGCCAGCGATGCCCTTGTCCCACAAATGAACAAAATAAAAATGGAACCTTTCATGCAGATCCTAGCATGTCACAACCAATGAAACACTTCAAGTGTAGTCACTGTTGCAATGTAGGAAGTTTGGCTGCCAATTTGCGCACAGTAAGCTACCACTAACCACAGTGTGATAATAACCGGAGATTTTTGTTTTAGACATGGCGGGTGAGGGGTAACCTTTGACTGGGTCACCAGGGCCCAGCTTCATTTTAAAATGGCGTCATGGTATCTTATACCTCCATCGGAGAGAGCAGATGGGGCTTAATGTCTCATCCAGCAGCTGGTATGTCTAACAGTGCAGCACTCCCTCAGTACTGCCCTGAGGTGCCAGCCCAGAATTTTGCTCTCAAGTCATTGGAGTGGGACTTGTACCCACACTCTTCCGACTTAGCTGGTAAGAGGGCTGCCGAGTGAGCCATCGCTGACAGCCATGGTGTTACTCCATCAGACGCAATGGCCAGAATTCTCCAACCTCGCCTGCGGCTGGGATTCTACGGTCTCCCGCTGCAGTAAACAAAGTTTTGGCTGAGCGCCAAATTCCCCGTTCTCGCTAGCAACGGCGAGGGGGCGAACGAGATGGGAGAAACCTGGCCAATCAGTTAGATATGGCCACCATTGTACCAGCATTTCAAGCTGTACATTAGCAATGTGGTGCAGTCACATCGATATTATTACCTCAAGAGTCAGACATAGTTAATCACAGATAAATCTATCACATTGGAAAGCAGAAGCAACATTGTTTTGTTAATTAACAATTCAATTTGTTGATTGCATTGTTAATTCTGTTAGCAATATGAAGCAATCAGTCAGTCATTATTAATGTCACTATTATCAATACAAAAAATACTGCAGATGCTGGAAATCAAAAATAAAAACAAAAAGGATGTTGGAGATACTCAGCACGACACTCCTGCCCTTTTACCAGCTCCCTTCTCACCGTCCAAAGGCCAAACATTCCTTCCAAGTGAAAGCCACATTCTTCTTTCAATGTAGCACACTGCATTCACTTCTCACAATGTGGTTTCCACTCCATTGCAGAACCAAACGCAAACGGGGTGACCGTTTTGTTCAGTCCACAACCGGGACACTGAGTTCTCAGCCTCCTGCAATTTCAATTCTCCACCTTGCTCTACCTCTGACTTCCCTGTCCTTGGCCTTCAACAGTATTCCAGTGAAGCTCAACGTTCAAGGGGCACCAGCTCCACTTTTGACCCAGGACTCTACATCCTTCTGGACCCCACATTGTGTTCAACAACTGAAGATCAAAACAACTTCTCCAACTTTGTTCAGCTTTTTTTCCGGATGCGGGATCTTACTTGGTCCCTTTATTTGAATGGCTATTAATCTGCCGTTCTCATCTTCACTTTGCTTATCCCACGGTGGCACAGTGGTTAGCACTGCTGCCTCACAGCGCCAGGGACTCGAGTTCAATTCCAGCCTCGGGTCACTGTCTGTGTGGAGTCTGCACATCCTCTCCGTGTCTGCGTGGGTTTCCTCCAGGTGCTCTGGTTTTCTCCCACACTCCAAAGATGTGCGGGTTAGGTTGATTGGCCATGCTAAATTGTCCCTCAGTGTCAGGGGGATTAGCAGGGTAAATAAATGGGGTTACGGGAATAGGGCCTGAATGGGATTGTGGTTGGTGCAGACTCGATGGGCCAAATGGCCTTCTGCGCCGTAGGGATTCTATGATACCTCTCCCTTTGATTTTTGTACCAAGAAACCTTTTATCTTTTCATCCCTTTTGCTCTTCGCCCTATCACAGACCTTCCCTCAGCTTTCTCGTCACCATCCTCATCTCCCCTTCCCCACTCCCACCTCCCCTACTCCAACCCCCAGCATCCCCTTCCCACCCCCACCTCCCCTTTCTCATCTCCCATTCCCCACCCCCCACCTCTCCTTCCCAGCCCCCCACATACCCTTCCCCACCCCCACCTCCCCTTCCCCACCCCCACCTCCCCTTCCCCACCCCCCACATACCCTTCCCCACCCTCACCTCCCCTTCCCCACCCTCTGCCTCCCCTTCCCCACACTCACCTCCCCTACTCCACCCTCACCACACTTTTCCACACGCCAACTCCCCTTCCCCACCCCCCGTCTCTTCTCCCCGTCCCCCACCTCCTCTTCTCCCCCATCACCCACCTCCTCTCCCCACCCCCCCGTCTCTTCTTCCCCACCTCCTGCCTCTTCTATCCCACCCCCTCCTCTTCTCCCCCACCCCTGCCTCTTCTCCCCCACCCCCGCCTCTTCTCCCCCACCCCGCCTCTTCTCCCCCACCCCTGCCTCTTCTCCCCCACCCCTGCCTTTTCTCCCCCACCCCCACCTCTTCTCCCCCACCCCCACCTCTTCTCCCCCACCCCTGCCTCTTCTCCCCTGCCCCCACTTCTTCTCCCTCAACCCCCACCTCTTCTCCCCCACCCCCCTATCTCTTCTTCCCCACCCCCCCGCCTCTTCAACCCACCCCCACCTTTTCTCCCCCACCCCCTGCCTCTTCTCCCCCACCCTCACCTCTTCTCCCTCACCCCCTGTCTCTTCTGCTCCAAAGATGTGCAGCTTTGGTTAATTGACCATGCTAAATTGCCCCTGAGTGTCAGGGTAAATATGGGGGTTATGGGGATAGGGCCTGGGTGGGATTGTTGTCGGTACAGACTCGATGGACTGAATGGCCTCCTTCTGCACTGTAGGGATTCTATGATTCTGTAATTCTACAAACCCCTGCCTCCTTTTCCTCCTTTTCCCCCTTCCCCATTCCACATCCCCTTCTACAGCCCCCCACCACCCCCCCCCGGCTCTCCCCCCATTGTCACCCACCACCCCCCAACACTCGTTACTTTCACATGTTGAAAACATTTCAAACTTTTCCCAGTCCATTGGGTGGAATTTTCCGGGTCTTTGGCGGGCAGCGTGGCGGGCGGAATGGAAAATTTTGGACAACCGTCGACGTTTGATCCCTGCCCGACTCGTGACAATACTCGCCGGAGTCAGGGCTTGGATATCTCCAGATGTGACCTCTCCAGATGCTGCTAGACCTGCCAAATATTTCCAGCACTTTATTGCTATCATTATGTCGATGCAATGTCAAAAACTATTGGGTAAATTTTCCAGTCCTGCCCAGGAGTCGTCATGGCTGGGACAAAAGTTTTAACTGACAATTTTAAGGTCCATTGACCTGAGGCGGGAATTTCCGGTCTAGGGGTGGAAAAATCCCGCCACATGGGTACAATGTTCCAGCCTTTTCCACCGGTGGGATCTTCCAGTCCCGCCAATGGTAACCCCTGCCACAGCGGGTGGTAACTATGGGAAGCGCCATTGACGGCAGCAGGACCAGATGATCCCACCACTGGCCAATGGTGGGCCACCTCCATCATTGCAAAACACGCGATGGAGGAGGGGTGGCAGGGGATGGAAGACCCCACCCTGTGTACCTGATATTGGAAACCAAACAGATTAATTTATCTCATGTCAAAAATCAGCCATGCATTTCTATCATCACATACGTAATCCAATTCAATCCATCAGACAGTGGTGTCAACGTATTTGTAATTATTCAAAATCAATCACTGAATTCAGAGAATAGAATCCCTACAGTGCAGAAGGAGACCATTCAGCCCATCGCGTCTGCACTGACAACAATCCCACCCAGGCCCTCTCCCTATAACTCCATGTATTTACCCTAGCTAGACCCCCTGACACTAAGGGGCAGTTTGGCATGGCCAATCCACCTAACCTGCACATTTTTGGAGTGTGGGAGGAAACCAGAGCACCCGGAGGAAACCCACGCAGACACGGGGAGAACACTCCGCACAGACAGAGACCCGAGGCCGGCATTGAACCCGGGTCCCTGACGCTGTGAGGCAGCAGTGCTAACCACTGAGCTACCGTGCCACCCTAAGTTGATAGCGTTACGGCAGCAATTGGACACAATAATCATGCATTGTGCCCTGCACAGTTCCTGTGGATCTTTGACAGCTGTATCTAAGATCATAGAATCCCTACAGTGCAGGAGGAGGTCATTCAGTCCATCAAGTCTGCACCGACCACAATCCCACCCAGGCCCTATTCCCGTCACCCCGTGCATTTATCTCATCGCTATATTCAAAATACATTCAGCACACGGATTAAACAACTCTTAATTCAACCGTGTCGGTTATCCCTGACTTCCCACCCCAATTCCAGCTCACAATCAGGTTTTAAGATCTAAGTGGAAAGTTGAACTCACCCTCTGACTGCCATCGGAGCGGTTTGGACCAACTGTGTGTGGTTCTGGGCCAGGATCTGAGCCGCCGGGTATAGCACTGGACTCCAGGAGCCTGGTCCCGTCGCATTCACCTGGGCTTGAGCACCCTGGGCCTGAAGCAAAACCAAAGTAACAGCCAAAGATTCATCTCTTTGTCCCCAGGCATCAACAGAATGGAGACTGTACAGATAGCTTAACAACTCGCCCGCTCCTTCCGATTTCAGAACACCGATTCGCACAGGCACGCGTTTGCTTTTGGCGCCGCAGTTTGTGCTAAAACATCGCTTGGGAAACCGAGGTGCGTTTTGAAACATGGCGTGCTTTTTAACTGGAATCGCAGCATCGAGGGGGGGTATCATTCGGCCCATCGTGTGAGTCTGTTTTACTATTTAAAACAACCCGTTGGTATCACTTCTTAGCAGAGAAACAGTAAGACCTCAGGGGGTATTTCACGGGGTTGAGGAACCCCCACCCCCGCCCCCCCCCCCCCCCCCCCTCCCCAGATTAGCTCTCCCCTGTCAATAAATTGAATCTCATGCCTTTCCTGGCCTTCGGAAGCCTCACACCCACATTTCATCCCCCCTGCCAGCTATTCAACCATGACAACCGCATCAGCCAAATACATTGCGCCACATTCACCGACTCGCTTGCCTTTGCCTTGCGTAAGAAGTTAGCGCATAACTGTTGTAAGGTGTCAGGCATGGTTTGGTCAGAATTATTAAGGGATTCGTAGCCTGAGATAGTCGAACAATAAGTATTTATTAATTACTGGAAACTATGTAGATAGGTTCAGCAAAGGTCCAAGTTGGAGTTGCCTCCATGCTTGCTTCTACACACATCTCTGTCCAAACACTCCACTAACCCCTCGATGTGGGTCATGTGTTCACTGTGTGTAATCAGTCCCCCCTTTTTTTTGTTCTTTACTCGTTCCTGGGATATGGGCATCACTGGCAAGGCCAGCATTTGCTGCCCATCCCTGGTTGCCCTTTGAGTGGCTTGGCTACGCCAAGGGCAGTTGAAAGTCAACCACATTGTTGTGGCTCTGGAGTCACAAGTCGACCAGACCAGGTAAGGACGGCAGATTTCCTTCCCTAAGGGACATTACTGAACCAAGAGTTCTTATGACAATTGATAACAGTTCCGTTGTCACCATTATTGAGACTAGCTTTATATTTTTATAACTAATTTAATTTAAATTCCATCAGCCAACATGGTGGGATTTGAACCCATGACCCCAGAGAATAAGCCTGGGCCTCAGGAGTTTGATTTGATTTATTATTGTCACATGTATTAGTATACAGTGAAAAGTATCGTTTCGTGCGTGCTATACAGACAAAGCATACCGTTCACAGAGAAGGAAAGGAGAGAGTGCAGAATGTAGTGTTACAGAGACAGAATGTAGTGTTACAGTCACAGCTGCGGCTTAGAGCCTAAGGATCACCAAATCTGTCAGAATGAGAGCATTGTTAGAGGGGTTTAAAGGAGATAGAATGAAGTTTTAGAAGCATAGACCGAGAGTAAAAGATCGAATTAGAAGGCATGCTGGGCACAGCTTGCAAGAAGTCGCCTTGCTCCGGTGCCATCTTGAGAAAAGAAACTAGCCCAGTGACATTACCACTGCGCCACTGTCTCCCCTCAATGCAGATCATGGCCGGAATTCTCCCATCCCGCCGCCACTGGAATTCTAGCGGGCACGGGGGACAGACCATGTAAAGGTCCATTGAAGGTGGGCGGGAATCTCCGGTTTGCAGGCGAGTGATTACTTGGTTCAGTAATGTCCTTTAGGGAAGGAAATCTGCCATCCTTACCTGGTCTGGTCGCAGAATCCCATAGATGTATCTTTTTAGAGATTGGCATAGAGGCGGGGTCTGCGTGTAGAGAGTCACCAGTGGGTGACATCCAGGATGGGGCGGGGGGAAAGGGTGGCACGGGTGCCAGCTCCCTGGAGGGTGAGGTCACACACAGGCTCTGCTACACAGGTCAGGTCCTCGATGGGGCTGCCATCGATGGAGGCGAATGGGTATACAAAATAAAATGCCTGATGCATGCCTGCCAGAGGTGAAATGTTAAGGAGCGTGGCAGGTACAGCGGCCGTCTTGCACAGAGGTTTGCACAGAGCTCGGAGCCCCATTCTGTCCGACTCAATCAGATTCATTCGCGCACTTGGTGAATCGAGCCATCATGCAGTGTTTTATAGCTAACGTTACATTGCATTGTTACTTCACAACAGCAAGCACACTTCGAAAGTCCTTCATTGGCTGTAAAATGCTCCGGGACATCGAGCGGTCATGAAAGGCGCCGTATAAATGCAAGGCTTTCTTTAATGTCTCAACTTCCATTGCAACACCAGCAGCACTCATCTGTTCGGAAGTTGGAATGATGTGAAAAATAAAGAATTGTAAAGATAGGCACACAGTTGCACTGATGGTTTGTCAGATAAAAGTGAGCCTAACAGCAGGATGAAACCGATACCTTTGTTCAGCAAAGTGGAGTCGAGCGGTCTAGTGTTCTAGATCATAACCGCGCCCTATTTGCAAACTTTCTCTACCGGAGAGAGTCAAGTTGTTGTAAAGATGGCTGCCTGTGTTAGACTCCGGAAATGCTACTTTAAACTAGAAGAAAAGTTTCCAAGAGGCAAGCAACAGGTCACGTGTGGTAACTATTTGCTGGATTTGGCTCACAATGTTAAAACCTATGGGGTGTTGTTTTGGGGAAGGTGTACCCTCAGAGTTTAGGAAAGTAGAACGTCAAAAAAGATGCCAAACCAAGTTGCCCCTTTACAAACTTGTTAAGAGGCAGTATATAATAACCCCAGGAGTGGGCTGTAAAGGAACAGTACTTTATTGCAGAAAATAAAGTAGCACAAAACCACAAGCCTGTGGTGAACACAAACAGGTCCCAACTGGGACAATAGAATAATGGACCCACTCAGGGGCCTGCTTTATACAGGGCTCGGTATTCAAGCTCCATCTGGGAAGGCAATTACCAATCCCCAGGGAGCTCGTATTCATAGAATCATAGAATCCCTACAGTGCAGAAGGAGGCTATTCAGCCCATCGAGTCTGCACCAACAACAATCCCACCCAGGCCCTATTCCTGTCATCCCATATATTTACCCTGCTAATCCCCTGACACTAGGGTCAATTTAGTATGACCAATCAACCTAACCCACACATCTTTGGACTGTGGAAGGAAACCGGGGCACCCAAAGGAAACCCACGCAGTCACGGGGAGAACGTGTAAACTCCACACAGATAGTGACCCAAGCCGGGAATCGAGCCTCAGTCCCTGGCGCTGTGAGGCAGCAGTGCTAACCACTGCACCACTGTGCCGCCCACATTCTATGAGTATTCTATGAGTCCTACAGGGAGGTCAATCAGTGATTTCCCCATGCAAGCCCTGGGGGTTATTGCACAGTCAAAATGACTCAGCAGCTGAGCTGAAGATCTCTTTAAATAGCGCTGGTAGGGGGGGACTTTCCTGCTACCAAGCCTGAGAGATGAAGGGAGGCATTTACCGCACAACCCACCACGTGCTTCACAGCAGTGGGAGGTGGCCCGCCATTGGCCGGCGGCGGGGTCCTCTGCTTTCCCATTATATGCACGCCTGCCACCAGGAAACCTGCGGCAGGGATTGGGGCGGGGGGGGGGGGGTGGGGAGAGAATGCTGGGGGGAGGGGGAACGGAGGGGGTGAGGTGGTGGGGGGGAGTCAGCAGGACTGGAAGATCCCGCCGGCATGAACAGCTGGATGGTTCCGGCCGAAGGGGGGGCTTTTGGCTCTAGTATTGAGGCCCAAAATGTCAACGCTGGTGTTAACTGGGTTTTGCCAGTTGACTGACAACGCTTAGGTCATGCATTGACCTTACCAAGATGGCAGCCGGCAAGGCCCAGGCCAGAAGTGTGTACAGCACAAAAGCCATTTTCGATGTTAAACAGCATCATAGCAATTCTAGACCTGAACTCTGAGATTAACTCTTTATTAAATCAAGCCGGCAAGATTAAAACCCAAATCCTAATGTGCAGTGTGGGATTTTGGTACCAATTATAAATCACAGATCAGGGATTCATTAAATCATAAAAACATTAATAAACAGGGGCTGTGGTTGGCCAGTTTCAGTGTTTCAAGCCTGCTCTGCCATTCAATAAAATAATGGCTGATCATCTCCCTCAGTTGTACCTTTGTATGTAATCTCAATATGATTCACTTCATCATAGAATCCCTACAGTACAGAAGGTGGCCATTCGGCCCATCGAGCCTTCATTGGCAACAATCCCAACCAGGCCCCCTCCCCATAACCACATATTTATCCTGCTAGTCCCCCTGACAGTGGGGTCAATCTTAGCATGGCCAATCAACATGAACCGTACATCTTTGGAGTGTGGAAGGAAACCTGAGCACCCACGCAGACATGGGGACAACGTGCAGATTCCACACAGACAGTGACCCGAGGCCGGAATTGAACCCGGGTCCCTGGCGCTATGAGGCATCAGTGCTAACCACTGCGCCACTGTGCCACCATATCCAAAAACCTATTAGACTCTCACTTCGATGTACTTAATTACTGAGCAGTCATTGCTCTCTGGGGCCAAGAACTCCAAAGGACCACAACCCTTTGACTACGTTGATTGTCCATGCTAAGCTAACACTAGTGTCAGGGGGATTAGCAGGGTAAATACGTGGGGTTACGGGAATAAGGCCTGGGTGGGATTGTGGTCGGTGCAGACTCGATGGGCCGAATGGCTTCCTTTCGCATTCTATGATACTATGATTCTATAAACAAATTTCTCCTCATCTCAGTCCTAACTGGGCAATCCTTATTCCGAGACTGTGATTCCCTCGCTCCGAGCAGGGTATATATACCAGCATCAATGTTTCCAAGTCCCTTCGGAATTTTATATGTTTCCAGGAGATCGCCTCTCATTCTTCTGGCCTAATTAATCCTTCCTGACTGGACAATCCCTTCATTCCAGGAATCTGTCCAGTTAATCTTTGTTCAACTCCCTCTGAGTCAAGTTTATCTTCCCTTCAGTGAGGAGTCTACAACGGTACACAGTACTCCAGGCAAGCTCTCATCAAGGTCCAATTGCAAGGAGACTTCTTCACTCTGACACTCCATTCCTTTCGTAATAAAGACTCTTATATCATTTGTTTTCCTCATTCCTTGTGTGCCTGCACGTTAACTTTCTGTGTCCAAAGTCACCTGGGTCCCTCTGAATCCCAAAATCTTCCAGTCCCCCACCTTAGACAGATCGCAAGCCTTTCAGATTTAATTCCTTATTCTAGCCTCGGAAAGGCAAGATTGAAAATCCCCAAGGAGCTCCAGTGGATGTGCTTTTTATGGCCAGAAACTAACATCTAAAGTTCGAGCCTGTGCCCGATCCCAATTTTTACAGATGCACACCATAGAAAGCATCCTTTCTGGTTGTATCGCAGCTTGGTGTGGTTCCTGCTCCGAACAAAACCGTAAGAAACTACAAAGGGTTGTGAACGTAACCCAATCCATCACACCAACCAGCCTCCCATCCATCGAATCTGTCTACACTTCCCGCCGCCTCGGAAAATCAGCCAGCATAATCAAGGATTCCACGCACTCTGGAAATATTCTCTTCCACCTTCTTCCATTGGGAAAAAGATACGAAAGTCTGGGATCACATACCAACTGACTCAAGAACAGCTTCTTCCCTGCTGCTGTCAGATTTTTTAAAGCACCTATTGGATGATAAGTTGATCTTTCTCTACACCCTAGCTATGACTATTTAGCATGGCCAATCCACCTAACCTCCACACCCAAGACCGGTGCATAGAGGAGAAGGTCTTGGGTCACTGTCTGTGTGGAGTTTGCACGTTTTCCCCGTGTCTGCATGGGTTTCCTCCGGGTGCTCCAGTTTCCTACCACAGTCCAAAGATGTGCGGGTTAGGTAGATTGGTCATGCTAGATTTCTCCTTAGCATGAGGGGATTAGAAGGGTAAATCCATGGGGTTACGGGAATAGGGCCTGGGTGGGATTGTGGTCGGTGCAGACTCGATGGGCCGAATGGCCTCCTGCTGCACTGTAGGGGTTCTATGAACGGTATATTTTTGTCCATGTAGCGCACAAGAAACAATACTTTACACTATATCCCAGTACACGTGACAATAATAAATCAAATCAAATCGAAAGCGGGTAAAAATTGGGCACAATCCCAACATCCTCACGCCCTCGCGTAATATTTCAGTCGGCGGGTGTAAGTCAGAAACGTGCCCGCTAACAATCAAGAAGCCAATTTAAATTAACTAAGCCGCAATTGACTGGGATTTTACATGGCCCATCTTGCCTTCAGGATGGGCCGAATGGCCAGGAGGCCTTTACGTTTTAGCTGCAACCTCGATCCAGGGCGGGGTGAAATTCAGGGCAATAAACAGAAGCATTTGGGGACCGGGTTCTGCACATGATTACACTGCACCGACACATGGGGCAGAGCTTTATTTATTTTTTTACAGTCCGCTCGCTCCATCTCCGCAGTGGCTGTCCCCCCGAAGGGGTACATTGGAACCACCAGCCCGCACGTTCCCCTTCCTCCCGCCCGCACTGACTTCGGGCATGCCCCGAAAATAATATCCAGGCCTACGCGTTTAGCCGCATCCTCCCCGTGTAACACTGTCTTTAATCTAACTATGGCTGGTTCATCTCGCTTTAATGCGTCTGCACTGTAACATCTGTTCTTCATTCACTGTACCCAGTACTAAGGAACCGTGAATGGAAAATGGCCTTCCTCATCTCTTCCCAATACATTCATAACACAAGCCTTTTCATAACAGACTACCACCCTGCACTAATTTACTCCGTCCTAACGAGACTTCTTAATGTTTTCTCACAAACAATTATTGAAGTAAAATCTCCAGTGACGGCTAGACTTTCCATTGATTACAGCAGCTCATTAGGCTCTCATCTTAGACTAATGTGTACTGGAGTTTTTGTAATGTTGTTGATTTTCATGGGTGCAAACATGAAGGACGGCACGGTGGCACAGTGGTTAGCACTGCTGCCTCACAGCTCCAGGGACCCGGGTTCAATTCCGGATCTGTGTGGAGTCTGCATGTTCTCCCCGTGTCTGCGTGCGTTTCCTCCGGTTGCTCCGGTTTCCTCCCACAGTCCGAAAGACAAGCTGGTTAGCTGCATTGGCCATGCTAAATTCTCCCTCCGTGTACCCAAACAGGCACTGGAGTGTGGCGACTAGGGGATTTTCTGCGTGGGTTTTCTTCGGGTTCTCCGGTTTCTTCCCACACTCCAAAAGACGTGTTGGTTAGGTGCTAAATTCTCCCTCAGTGTACCCGAACGGGCACCGGAGTGTGGCGGCTAGGGGATTTTCACAGCAACTTTGTTGCAGTGTTAATGTAAGCCTACTTGTGACACGAATAAATAAACATTAAACTTCTAGTTGCCCGAGGGCAGTTGAGTGTCAACCACTTTGCTGTGCCTCTGGAGTCACATGTAGGCCAGACCGGATAAGGACGGCAGATTTCCTTCCCTAAAGGATACTTGGAATACTGTGTACAGTTCTGGTCACCCTATTATAGAAATGATATTATCAAACTAGAAAGAGTGCAGAAAAGATTTACTAGGATGCTACCGGGACTTGATGGTTTGAGTTATAAGGAGAGACTGGATGGACTGGGACTTTTTTCCCTGGAGCGTAGGAGGCTCAGGGGTGATCTTATAGAGGTCTATAAAATAATGAGGGGCACAGATCAGTTAGATAGTCAACATCTTTTCTCAAAGGTAGAGGAGTCTAAAACTAGAGGGCATAGGTTTAAGATGAGAGGGGAGAAACACAAACGTGTCCAAAGGGGCAATTTTTTCACACAGAGGGTGGTGAGTGTCTGGAACAAGCTGCCAGAGGTAGTAGTAGAGGCGGGTACAATTTTTTCTTTTAAAAAGCATTTAGACAGTTACATGGATAAGGTGGGTATAGAGGGATATGGGCCAAATGTGGGCAATTGGGATTAGTTTAGTGGTTTAAAAAAAGGGCGGCATGGACAGGTTGGGCCGAAGGGCCTGTTTCCATGCTGTAAACCTCTATAACTCTATGATTCCAAGACATGAGTGAACCAGATGGGTTTTTCTGACAATCGACAATGGTTTCATGGTCATCAGTAGGTTCTTAATTCCAGATATTGGATGGCTAAGATGGTAAATTTGAATGAGAAGAGATGGGTTAGAGGGGGCATGAGCACTGACATGAGCTGGTTCGGCCAGGTGGTCTGTTTCTGAGCTGTGTATTTTTGATAATCCAATATTTTTCCCACACTGCGCTCCGTAAAATCAGGAACCATTTCCCTTAGCAATGCATTAAAAATATCCTTTTACCTTAATTACTCAAACTAAAAAACAATCTCAAATTGCAATCCATTATGCAAAACTCCACCAGGTGCGCCTCTCTTATCTTTTCGTTCGCAGTTCCTTCAAGGGGTCGTGGCACCAAAATTCTACTGTTTGCCCAGTCCCCAGTGTCTGAGTTTTATTTCCGCTGAACCTTAGATTGTAGCCCCATCAGTGAATGCATTGTCCGTCCTTACATCCTGCGGCCAACGTCACTTCAAAAGAACTTGTTCAATAAGTACTTTTGTGTCTGCAGCAGTCCGGTGAGGCGAGGGAATAACTTTGACCCAGTCAGCTATAACTAGACGATAATTTGCCCTCATTATCTGATGACAGCTGCCCTGTGCAGGCCAACTTGCGATTGTTTCCAAGACCCCTTAGGGTGATGACTAAGGACCTAGTCTCGCTTCCTTTGGTAGAGGCTATTTCAATGTGCGCGGGAGAGATCAGTATTCAGGTGGCCCATGACATCATTGTTTTACTGAAGCCCCCACCACAGTCTGGAATCAGTCCTCCGGGTGCTCCGGTTTCCTCCCACATTCTGAAAGACGTGCTGGTTAGGTGCATTGATCCAAACAGACACCAGACTGTGGCGACTAGGGGATTTTCAGAGTAACTTCATTGCAGTGTTAATGTAAGCCTTACTTGTGGCTAATAAATAAACTTACTTATACATAGAAACTAGAAGCAGGAGGAGGCCATTCGGCCCTTCGAGCCTGCCCCGCCATTCATTATCATCATGGCTGATCATCAAATTCAATATCCTTTTCTTTTATTCATCTGTGGAAAATGGGCGTCGCTGTCTGGGCCAGTATGTATTGCCCATCCCTAGTTGCCTTTGCTCAGAGGGCAGTTGAGAGTCAACCACATTGCTGTGGTTCTGCAGTCACATGTAGGCCAGACCAGGTAAGGACGGCAGATTTCCTTCCCTAAAGGACATTAGTGAACCAGATGGGTTTATCCGACAATCAACAATGGTTTCCTGGTCATCAGTAGATTCTTATTTCTGGATACTTTTTTTTATTGAATTCAAATTCCACCATCTGCCGTGGTGGGATTCGAACCCGGTTCCCCAGAACCTTAGCTGGGTTTCTGGGTTAATAATCTCATGATAAAACCACTTTGCCATCGCCTCCCCTCCTGATCCCATCGTCCCTCCATATCCCTTGATCTCTTTAGCCCCAAGAGCTATATCTATTGAAAAGATTGTGATCGCCTGTAATATTATTATTTTATTATTTATTAGTGTCACAAGTAGGCTTGTATTAACACTGCAATGAAGTTACTATGAAAATCCTCTAGTTGCCACACTCCGGTGCCTGTTCGGGTACACTGAGGGAAAATTTAGCATGGCCAATGTACCTAACTAGCACGTCTTTCGGATTGTGGAGGAAACCGGAGCACCCGGAGGAAACCCACTCAGACACGGGGAGAACATGCAAACTCTGCACAGACAGTGACCGGGAATCGAACCCCGGTCCCCGGCGCTGTGAGGCAGTTGTGCCAATCCACCGTGTCACCGTGCCACCCCTAAAGAACAGAAACTCCATTGTGACTCTTCCAGAGAGCCCTGGAAGGGGATATAGGAATGCAGAAGGTACATATCAGATGAAATAGTGACACATAATAAAAAACAAGGACACCATTGATGTCTTTACACAGAGCATTGCAATTTATCAAATACAAGTCAGGGGTTAATTACTTAGTAATTCCTGAAACTTTGAAAAGTGGAGCTGTGTCAGCCACAAGAGTTCCAGACTGACGGATAGACGTGAATATGAAATGGGGCAGAGTTTTACTTTGGCAGTGAGAAACAGGGGTCTGGGCTGCTTCTGACCCTGAACCCACCTCAGGGGGCTGTGGGGGAAACACATTCTTTGGGATTTTAACCATAACACTCACCAAATTGACCTGAAAATTGGTTCCTTGTCCAATTAATGGCAGCAGGTGGGAGCACAAAGCTGGTCAAGTGAGCCAGGGCCTCCCAGTTCATAGAATCATAGAATCCCTACAGCGCAGAAGGAGGCCATTCGGCCCATCGAGCCTGCACCAACAACAATCCCACCCAGTCCCTATCCCCGTAACCCCACGTATTTACCCTGCCAATCTTCCTGACACAAACAGGGCAATTTAGCACAGCCAATCACCCTAACCCGCAGTGGGAGTGTGGGAGGAAACTGGGGCACCCAGAGGACCACGCAGACATGGGGAGGATACAGTAAAATCACTGTACCACGTCAGATGTGTGATGGAATACTCCCCACTTGCCTGGATGGGTGCAACTCCAACAACGCTCAAGAAGCTTGACACCATGCAAGACAAAGCAGCCGCTCGATTGGCACATCTACAAACATCCACTCCCTCCACCACCGATGCTCAGTAGCAGCAGTGTGTACTATCTACAAGATGCACTGCAGCAATTCACCAAAGAACCTTAGACAGCACCTTCCAAACTCACGACCACTTCCATCGAGAAGGACAAGGGCAGCAGGTACATGGGAACACCACCACCTGCAAGTTCCCCTCCAAGCCACTCACCATCCTGACCTGGAAATATATCGCCGTTCCTTCGCAGTCGCTGGGTCAAAATCCTGGAATTCCCTCCCTAACGGCATTGTGGGTCAACCCACCACATGTTGACTGCAGCGATTCAAGAAGGCGGCTCACCACCACCTTCTCAAGGGGTGACTAGGGATGGGCAATAAATACTGGCCCAGCCAGCGACGCCTCCAAAAATGTTTACCAATCTTTATCTTAAGTGACTGTACCACGGGTGCAGCGTATAACTATAAAGAACTTGTGTCCTTCGGAAATGCTGTTAAAACAAGAGGAGCCACTAGTCAGCCAGTAAAATCACTGTTAACTTCAAGCACAAACATGCCGAGGAAGACAGGCTTTTAGTTTCTCCATTTCATTGAAGAAACAGTTTGTCCTGAAATCTCTATAAATGGTTCCGATTAAATCCCCAATGTTTGTTCAAATGTTTGTGTATTTTCATAGTTGAGAAGTCTTCAATGTCCCTCAGGTTATTCACCTTTTGGTAGTCAATGGAGTCCACTCGCAAGAGGGCTTCATTTGTTGTCATGGTAACCACTGAAGATCCCCTCCCTCACTCCCGCAAGTTTTGCTTAGGCCTCAGGTCACTGAAGCTCGTTAATCACAAGATCAAAGGAAGCTGTCAGCTTCAACAAACTAAATTCAATATATATCCCGGATATCCAAGATAAAATTGCTGCTGTAATCTATTTTACAGTGGAGCAAGGGACAAAACAGGACTTCCTTCAATCTTCCGAACATAATCGTAAGATAGACATCATTCCTGGCCTTGTATTTAACCAGGCTTTCTGAGCTATTGCCTGTGTTCATGTTCTCCAATACTTGGCACAATTCCAGTTACATGGGGGCAGCGCCGTGGCACAGTGATTAGCACTGCTGCCTCACAGCGCCAGGGACCCGGGTTCGATTCCCGGCTTGGGTCACTGTCTGTGTGGAGTCTGCACATTCTCCCCATGCCTGCGTGGGTTTCCTCCCACAGTCTGAAAGACATGCTGGTTAGGTGCTAAATTCTCCCTCAGTCTACCTGAACAGGCGCCGGAGTGTGGCGACTAGGGCATTTTCACTAACTTCATGGCACTGTTAATGTGAGCCTACTTGCGACTAATAAATAAACTTTAAAAAACAACGCTAGTTTTTCACCCAGAGAGACCTGCTGGTTAGATTTGATTTGATTTGATTTATTATTGTCACATGTACAGTGAAAAGAGTTGTTTCTTGCGCGCTATACAGACAAAGCATACCGTTCATAGAGAAGAAAAGGAGAGGGTGCGGAATGTAGTGTTACAGTCTTGGCTAGGGTGTAGAGAAAGATCAACTTAATAGATGGTAGGTCCATCCAAAAGTCTGATGGCAGCTGTTCTTGAGTCGGTTGGTACGTGTCCTCAGACTTTTGTGTCTTTTTTACGAAGGAAGAAGGTGGAAGAGAGAATGTCCGGGGTGTGTGGGGTCCTTGCTTATGCTGTTATATATGAACAGTGACTAGTTCATGGCATTAGCATCAGCCGTCGACAGTTTGAACTTTATTGGGAATAATTGTTGTGAAAACATGGCGATTGGAGTTATGTTAAATATTGGAGAAAGGGACATCGAAGGAAATAGAAGCAAAATACCACAGAGGCTGAAAATCTGAAATAAAAACAGGAAAAGTTGGAAATGCTCAGCCAGTCTGGCGACATCTGTGGAGAGAGAAACACAGTTAACGTTTCGAGTCCGTGTGAGTCCTCTTTAGATATCTAAGAAAGCCCAGTTAAAATATAAGGATCGGAATTTTCCATCTCGTCCGCCATGGGAATTACAACGGGCGAGCGGGGGCGGGGGGGGGGTGGACCATACAAAGGTCCATTGACCTCGGGCAGGATTATCCGATTTTGGGGCGAGCTCGGCCGGAAAATCCCACGCGAAAAATGAATAAAGTTCTGGTTAATGAATGCACCCCAAACGCATGGGAGATTTAAGGTAGTCCTGCTTTGCCTCACATAATATGGTGTAACATTGAAGTTAATTCAGATTTGATTTGATTTGATTTATTATTGTCACATGTATCAGTATACAGTGAAAAGTATTGTTTCTTGCGCACGATACAGACAAAGCATTGCTTTCATAGAGAAGGAAAGGAGAGAGTGCAGAATGTAGTGTTACAGTCATAGCTAGGGTGTAGAGAAAGATCAACTTAATGCAAGGTAAGTCCATTCAAAAGTCTGACGGCAGCAGGGGAGAAGCTGTTCTTGAGTTGGTTGGTATGTGACCTCAGACTTTTGTATCTTTTTCCCGACTGAAGAAGGTGGAAGAGAGAATGTCCGGGGTGCATGGGGTCCTTAATTATGCTGGCTGCTTTTCCGAGGCAGCGGGAAGTATAGACAGAGTCAATGGATGGGAGGCTGGTTTGCGTGATGGATTGGGCTACATTCACGATCTTTTGTAGTTCCTTGTGGTCTTGGACAGAGCAGGGTCCATACCAAGCTGTGATACAACCAGGCTGCATATCGCAGCCCAGAAATAGTGGATTATTTCAGGTAATGAATGGACGGCAGAAAAGTGATCGTACCTCGTTGCGATTTAAATGTACTGACTGCCAAAGTGTTGGTAAAATAAGCAGTACTGAATGCCAGTTATATATGAACAGTGACTAGTTCATGGCATTAGCATCAGCCGTCGACAGTTTGAACTTTATTGGGAATAATTGTCGTGAAAACAAGGCGATGGGAGTTATGTCCTGGAGTCTGCACATTCTCCCTGTGCCTGCATGGGTTTCCTCCCACAGTCCGAAAGACCTGCTGGTTAGGTTCTAAATTCTCCCTCAGTCTACCTGAACAGGCGCCGGAGTGTTCAGGTAGCGGATAAATTAATTGGCGACGATGGTGCTTTATCATGCAAACATTTATCGCGGCATGCTGGTGCGCATGACACAAGGTCAGAAAAAATCTACATTAGTATGAAATGAGATGAAGAAATTAAAAGTCGGCCTTCTCAAACAGGATCGCGGTTCCCAAAAATACGAGAGGTCACCGTGAGTGATGGTATCGATCGACTGATGGATTCTGCTGGTTCTAATTCAGGGCAGCAATGGTGTCGGTAAAGCCCTTATCCCTGGAACAGTGACGTTCAAGGGGAAAATACAAGAATCCAAAGCAGAGTAGCCAAGAGCCCCTTACATGGAAAATCGTTGTGGCAGCATTCAGGCGCATAGGATTGCATTAATCACTTTAACTTTAATTGCATCACCATCTTTGTGGCAGTTTCATGTTGAATAAAATTGAATGCGGCAAGTTTGGAGAAATCCAAAGGATTTACAACACCAACAGGTTACTGAAGGAATAAATAAAGAGAGGACAAAGGGGCTCTGGAGAATTACTGTTAGCATGGCGTGCTATTTTGAATTAATTAGAACTTTTTCAACTCACTGCTATTTTTTAATTTGTGTACTAAGCCGTATTTCTGACTCCACCACTCCCCACCCACTGTTTCCCACATCCAAAAATGTAATTAACCCCTTACTGCTTTTTTATTCTTTCAGGGAGATATGGGCCTCATTGGCCGGGCCACCATCTATATTGCCCATCCTTAATTGCCCTTGAGAAGATGGTGGTGAGCCGCCATCTTGAACCGCTGCAGACCATTGTCAGTCACAACCAGTTTTGCCTCACATTGAGGATTGACTTCAGTGTGGAACTGATAGGACAGCCTCCAAGGCCATGGTTACTCATCCCAATGCAATCCCGCCAATCAAAAGGTTCTTTCACCTGTGCGGGGGGGTCGCTGGGTAGCAATTTTTACTCATCTCCAATTGCCCTTCTACAGGGGTGGGAGCATTTCCATCTTAAACCGCTGCAGTCCATGCGGTGAAGGTACACCCACAATGCCGTTAGGGAGGGAATTCCAGGGTTTTGACCCAGTGACAGTGAAGGAACGGCGATATATTTCCAATTCAGGATGGTGAGTAACTTGGAGGGGAACTTGCAGATGGAGGCGATTTTATGTATCGCAACAATCTTCAACCAGAAGTGTGCCAAGTGGATGATCCATTTCAGCCTCCTCCGGAGGTCCCCAGTGGGCTGGGACAATCGCCCCGTAAGAAGTCTCACAACACCAGGTTAAAGTCCAACAGGTTTATTTGACAGCACTAGCTTTCGGAGTCTCAGGAGTCTCAGCTGAGACTCCGAAAGCTAGTGCTGCCAAATAAACCAGTTGGACTTTAACCTGGTGTAAGCACAGTAAGACTTCTTACTGTGCTTACTCAAGTCTAACACCAGCATCTCCACATCATGACAATCGCACCCCCCCCCCCCATATTTTCAGTCTCCATGATGTTTAAATGGAACAATTTGCAGCTCATCTAAGATAAGATATGGGAAGATCAGTCTCACAACAAAGAGGTGGTGGCACGATTGAGAGACCCCAGGGCAGCACTGTGGCACAGAGGTTAGAATCATAGAATCATAGAAACCCTACAGTACAGAAAGAGGCCATTCGGCCCATTGAGTCTGCACCGACCACAATCCCACCCAGGCCCTACCCCCATATCCCTACATATTTTACCCACTAATCCCTCTAACCTACGCATCTCAGGACACTAAGGGGCAATTTTAGCATGGCCAATCAACCTAACCCGCACATCTTTGGACTGTGGGAGGAAACCGGAGCACCCGGAGGAAACCCATGCAGACACGAGGAGACTCCACACAGACAGTGACCCAAGCCGGGAATCAAACCCAGGTCCCTGGAGCTGTGAAGCAGCAGTGCTAACCACTGTGCCACCCATTATCTAGAATATCTGGAATTTGGAATCTACTGATGACCGTGAAATCATTGTCAATTGTCAGAAAAACCCCATCTGGTTCAATAATGTCCTTTAGGGAAGGAAATCTGCCGTCCTTACCCGGTCTGGCCTACATGTGACTCCAGAGCCACAGCAATGTGGTTGACTCTCAACTGCCCTCCAAGGGCAACTAACGATGGGCAATAAAGCTGGCCCAGCCAGCAATGCCCAAGTCCCACGAATGAATAAATAGAAAAGAAATTGAGGATAATTCCACTCAGGTGGATAAATAAAGAGGGGAGTTGGACGACAGTGACTATGAAGATCTAAATGAATGGGGATGAGTTCACTATGGTAACAGCCTCTCATAATGCTATTTTGACTTTGATTAGGGTTGTTTCAGTGTTGTGGCAGCGATAGCAGTGTGACCTAACATCTCCACCTATAACAGTTCAAGAGAAAAAGGCCTACCATTGCCTTTCCAGAGAATAAAGAATGCTTACAGCACGGGAGAAGGCCATTCGGGCCATCAGGTCCAAGCCAGCTCTCTGCAAGAGCGACTCACCGAGTTCCACTTCCCCAACTGGCCTCGTGACTCAGCCGGTAGCCCTCCCTGCCTCTGAGCTGGGAGGGCATGTCCAATACCCATATCCAAACCCAATGGCCATGGAAGGGGTATTCCCAGGCTGGTATTCAGGCTGCAAATCGTTCCAACGCTCCACACCATGAGAGAAAAGAGTGTGGAGATACGTACAAGAAACAATCCCCCATAGCTCTGCAAATCTCCTATTTTCAGATCATTCTCTTCTGAAGGTCGTGGTTGAATCTGCCTCCACTCCCCTCTCAGGCAGTGCATTCCAGATCCTAATCACTCGCGTAAAACAAGCATTGCCTCATGTTGCTATTACTTCTTTTGCCAAACACTTTACATCGGTGTCCTCTCCAACATTCCAGCAATGGGAACAGTTTCTCACTATCTACTCCATCCAGAACCCTAATCATTTTGCACACTCTATCAAATTGCCTCTTAACCTTCCCTTCTCCAGGACAACCCCAGTATTTCCAATCCATCTGCGTAACTGAACTCCTCATCTCCACCGGCAAGTCCCATGCATCTTCATTGCATCCTCTCTAACATCTTCAAGGGCAACAGCCAGAGTGAGGCAATAAATGCTGGCCCTGATAAGGACGCCAATATCCTAAGAACTGTAAGATGGGTAAAGGATGCTTGAATCTGCGGTCAGGATCCATTCAAATAACTCATTTTAGCTACGCAAACTTAACTTTGACACAAATGTGAAGTTTAATAGAATCCCTACAGTGCAGAAGGAGGATGTTTGGCCCATCAGGTCTGCACCAACTCTCCAATGGAGCATGTTACCCTGCCCTATCCCCTTAACCCCGTACATTTCCCATGGTTAATCCATCTAACCAAGCTATCTAGAGACACTAAGGGGTAATTTAACATGGCCAATCCACCTAACCTACACATCTTTCGGACTGCGGTAGGAAACCAGAGCACCCGGAGGAAACCCACGCAGACACGGGGAGAATGTGCAGACTCCGCACAGCGACCCAAGGCCTGAATCGAACCCGGTCTCTGGTGGCAACCGTGCCACCCTGCTGCCCCTAAGCTCCTTCAAAGCAAGCTTAAAGTTAATTTATTAGTGTCACAAGTAGGCTTATATTAACACTGTAATGAAGTTACTGTGAAAGTGCCCAAGTCGCCACACTCCGGCGCCTGTTCGGGTAACACTGAGGGAGAATTTAGAATGGCCAATGCACCTAACCAGCACATCTTTCAGACTGTGGGAGGAAACCAGAGCACCCGGAGAAAACCCACACAGACACGGGGAGAACGTGCAGGCTCCACACAGACAGTGGCCCAAGCTGGGAATTGAACCCGGGTCCCTGGCGCTTTGAGGCAGCAGTGCTAGCCACTGTGCCACCGTGCCATCCTCAAAGCCAGCTAGTAAAATCAGAGATCCCTTAGATACATCGGCCGGAATTTTATTGTCCCACCCGCCACGGGAATGGAGCAGGGGGTGGAGGGGTGGGGAGTGGGGGGCAAAACATGGAAAGGTCTGTTGACCTCGGATGGGATTTTATGGGGTTCGGGACGAGTGAGGCCGTTTATCCTGCCCCCCATGTTACTATTAACTGTTTTACTGTTGATGTAACCGATGAACAGAGTTCAAGGAAATCACTGGGTGAGTTGGTGACATTTGCAAGTTCTCGTCGAGAGGCGGCTGTCCGGATGAGGTTGGTTAATCACCCACACAAGATGGGGTATCAGCCCCCCCCCCCAAGCGGGATCGGCTGCTGGAGGTGCCTTTTACCCAAAGCTGCCATGTTTAAATCAGGAAAATGAGCAACAATTGAACTTTTGTCACGGAATGCGTGCTGATGCAGCCATTTTGGGAAATTAACGGAACAGCAAGGAATGTGGAAACTTGATTATGGACTGAACGGCTATTACTGTATAATCTGCCAATGGCTTTGTTCTTTCTTTGCTGTGGAATCGATAAAGGACGTGGAATGTGTAACTTGTATCTTATCAGAACTCTAGGTTACAGAATGTTCAATCAGACAAGTCTGAATTCAAGACCTAATTATTTTTTTTAGTTCTCTGAATACAATTTTGCAGGCTTATTAACTGCAGTTATCTGCGACCCTTCCTCCAGCAGACTGCCTTTTATATTGAAGTTTACAGTTTATTTATTAGTGCCATAAGTAGGCTTACATTAACACTGCAATGAAGTTACTGTGAAAATCCCCAAGTCGTCACACTCCGGCGCCTGTTCGGGTACACTGAGAGAGACTTTAGCATGGCCAATCCACCTAACCAGCACGTCTTTCGGACTGTGGGAGGAAACCGGAGCACCCGGAGGAAACCCACGCAGACGTGAGGAGAATGTGCAGGTGCAGCACAGACAGTGACCCAAACCGGGAATCGAACCCAGGTCCCTGGCGCTGTGAGGCAGCAGTGCTAACCACTGTGCCACCGTATCGCCCTATCCTGGCCAACCTTTATACCTCCCTCGACCAATTTCACTAAAACTGGGTTTTCTGGTCATTATTCCTGCTTGGGGGATCTTGCTGTGCTCAAGTTGATTGCTGCATTTCCAATATTACAACCATGGCTACACTTCGACAATAGTCCGTTCGGATTTCAGGATGCCCTGAGATGGTTCAAGACGATACTAAAACAAAAATCATTTTTTTTGTTGATGGGAAGGGGACGAGGCTGCTGTGAGGCGGCACGGTGGCACAGTGGTTAGCACTGCTGCCTCACAGCGCCAGGGACCCGGGTTCAATTCCTGGCTTGAGTCGCTGTCTGTGTGGAGTTTGCACGTTCTCCCCATGTCTGCGTGGGTTTCCACCAGGTGCTCCGGTATCCTCCTACAGTGCGGATTAGGTGGATTGGCCATTAGTGTCGAAAGATGTGTCGGTTAGGTGGATTGGCCATGCTAAATTGCCCCTTAGTGTCTAAAGATGTGCAGTTAGATGGATTGGCCACGCAAAATTGCTCCTCAGTGTCCAAAGATGTGCAGGTTAGATGGATTGGCCATGGTAAATTGTCCCTTAGTGTCCAAAGATGTGCAGGTTAGGTGGATTGGCCGTGCTAAATTGCCCCTCAGTGTCCAAAGATGTGCCAGTTAGGTGGATTGGCCATGTTAAATTGCCTCGTAGTATCCAAAAATGTACAGGTTGGGTGGATTGGCCATGCTAAATTGCCCCTTAGTGTCCAAAGATGTGCAGGTTAAGTGGATTGGCCATGCTAAATTGCCCCTTAGTGTCCAAAGATGTGCAGGTTAAGTGGATTGGCCATGTTAAATTGATCCTTAGGGCGGAACTTTCTGGCCGTGCTTGCCCAAATATTGGAAAATCCTGCCCGAGGTCAACAGACGTTTGCATGGTCTATGTCCCGCCCGCTACAATTCCTGTGACAGGATGGGAAAATTCCGCCATTGTGTCCAGAGATGTGCAGGTCAGGTGGATTGGCCGTGCTAAATTGACTCTTAGGCCAGAATTTTACCGACCCACTCGCCACGGGAATCAGAGCGGGCGAGGGGCCGACCACGGGAAGGTCCGTTGACCTCGAGTGTGTTTCGGGACGAGTGACGCTGTAAATTCCCACCCACAGTGCCGAAAAATCTGTAGGTTGGGTGGATTGGCTATGGTAAATGCGTGGGACTACGGGGATAGGGGCGGGGCTGGGTGGGATGCTCTATCTGAGAGTTAGTGCAGACTTGATGGGCCGAATGGCCTCCATCTGTTGCACTGTAGGGACTCTATAGTTTCCAGCTGCCCCTCAGCCTTGTAACCAGAGCAAAGGAACAGATCACCCACAGGATTAGTCTGTGAGCATTACAGATACCAGATTTAACAGAGTGAGCTTGGCTGGACTCCCTTTTAATAGCTCAGGCTGCCCTTGACTCTGTTAGTTACCGATACAGGCTGCTATTGAGATAGAGAGAGTACACAAAGCATTGTGCCCATGACCACTGGATAATGAACGGCCTTGTTCTGCCAGCTCTCAAACTGCCTGCTATTTTAGTCAAGCCACTGTGGTGTCATGGCTACGGTGAACTTGTTCACTTAAGCAGCTGCTTGATGCTTTCCACAAACCTAACTGCACTGGGAGAAAATCCAAATCACACAGCAGAGGCTAGGCTACATCAACTCCCGACTCACTGCCTATCCGAGCTCCAATAGAGCTGGATCACAAAGTGAATCCTCCACACAAGCTTCCTTCACAAGGCCTTCCTAATCTCTTCACTACATAATGGAATTGTGGGATGGGCTGCCAGAGAAAGTGGTGGAGGCGGGTACAATAACAACATTTTTAAAAAGCATTTGGATAAGCACGTGTATAGAGTCATAGAGGTTCACAGCACAGAAACAGGCCCTGCGGCCCAACTTGTCCATGCCGCCCTTTTTTTTAACCACTAAGCTAGTCCCAATTGCCGACATTTGGCTCATATCCCTCTATACCCGTCTTACCCATGTAACTGTCTAAATGCTTTTCAAAAGACAATTGTACCCGCCTCTACTCCTACCGCTGGCAGCTTGTTCCAGACACTCACCACCCTCTGAGTGAAAAAGTTGCCCCTCTGGACCCTTTTGTATCTCACCCTCTCACCTTAAACCTATGCCCTCTGTTTTAGACTCCCCTACCTTTGGGAAAAGATGTTGACTATCTAGCTGATCTATGCCCCTCATTATTTCATAGACCTCTATAAGATCACCCTTAAGCCTCCAGGGAAAAAAATCCCAGTCTATCCAACCTCTCCTTATAACTCATGGGATGGGAAGGGTTTAGATGGATATGGGCCAAACACGGGCAATTGGGACTAGCTGGGAGAGCACCATGGTTGGCATGGACCAGTTGGGCCAAAGAGCCTGTTTCCGTGCTGTACTGGTCTATGACTCTACAGGGGGAATTTTGACCACAGGTGGGATTTTCCGCTTTTGGGGTGAGCGCGGCCGGCACGGTAGCACAGTGGTTAGCCCTGCTGCCTCACAGCGCCAGGGACCCGGGTTCAATTCCAGCCTCGGGTCACTGTCTGTGCAGAGTTTGCACCTTCTCCCCGTGTCTGCGTGGGTTTCCTCCGGGTGCTCCGGTTTCTTCCCGCAGTCCAAAGATGTGTGGGTTAGGTGCATTGGCCATGCGAAATTGTCCCTTCGTGTCCCAGGATGCATAGGTTAAAGGGATCAGTGGGGTTAATATGTGGGGTTGCGGGGATAGGGCCTGGGTGGGATTGTTGTTGGTGCAGGCTCGATGGGCCAAATGGCCTCCCTCTGCACTGTAGAGATTCTATGAAAATCCTACCCTGCGACTGTACAAAAAATGTGATGGAATTACAGAACAGAGTGACTGAGAGGAAATTGAACAGTCATTTATATTGTCGACGATTCCACCTCTCAGAGCTATATATACAATATATGTATATAATTTTAATTTGTTCTTTCAAGACATGTAGGCATCGCTGGCAAGGCCAGTTGTTGTTGCCCATCCCTAACTCCCTTGAACTGACTAGCCTGCCAGGCCCTCTCACAGGACAGTTGAGAGTTAACCACATTGCTGTGGCTCTGGAGTCACATGTAGGCCAGACCGGGTAAGGATGGCAGATTTCCTTCCCTAAAAGACATTAGTGAACCAGAAACCTTTAGACGAGAATTGCTGATAGATTTGCAGTCACTATTACTGAGACTAGTTTTATATTCCAGATTTCAATCACTGAATTCAGATCCCACCAGCTGCCATGGATACGAACCTGTGACCCCAGAGCCTCTGAATTACTACTAGTCCAGTGACATTATCACTATGCCACACTCATAAGTTTATAAGTTTATAAGATATAGGAGCAGAATTAGGCCATTCGGCCCATTGAGTCTGCTCCGCCATTCAATCATGGCTGATATGACCCTCATCTCCATTTTCCTGCCTTCTCCCCATAACCCTTCAACCCATTCCCAATTAAAAATCTGTCTAACTCCTCCTTAAATTTATTCACTGTCTCAGCATCCACCGCACTTTTGGGGTAGCAAATTCCACAGATTCACAACCCTTTGGGAGAAGTAGTTTCTCCTCAGCTCTGTTTTAAATTTTCTACCCCTCATCCTAAGACTATGACCTCTCGTCCTAGAATGCCCCACAAGAGGAAGCATCCACTCCACGTCTACTTTATCCACACCTTTTATCATCTTGTATACCTCAATTTGATCTCCCCTCATTCTTCTAAATTCTAGAGAGTGTCGGCCTAAACTGTTCAATCTGTCTGATGATGTGGGATGACATTGCACATGCTTTCCAATCTATCACCTTTTGTTACGTTACTAAATTAGATTGGTTTATGCTGACTTTCCATCCACAAGCAGTTATTGAGTGTTTTTTCATTGAACCTATATAGCCAAGTTACATTTTGGTAACCTTTTCGAGAATAGCAAGGAACATTCTACAGGCAATAAGAACACCACTTTATCCTGAGTGTTGTCGGGCTTCTTGACTGCTTTTGCAGTGGCATCCATCCAGAAAGATGGGGAGCACTCCATCACCCTGCTGACTTCTGCCTTGTAGATGGTGGGCAGGCTTTATGGAGTCAGGAAGTGAGTTACTCATCGCAGAATTCCCAGCCTCTGACCTGCTCTTCATGCGGTTGGCCCAATTAAGAAGTCTTGATGACTCCGGGATGCTTTTGGTGGGGATTTAAATGATGGTCATTCTATTGACTGTCAAAGGGAGATGGGTAGACTGTCTCTTGCTGGAAATGGGCATTGCCTGGCACTTGTGTGGCATAAATAGTTTCTAACCATTTATCAGCCCAAGCTTGGATGTAGTCCAGGTCTTGCTGCAGTGGATACGGGCTGCTTCAGTGTCTGAGGAATTGAGAATGGAGCTAATTACTGTGCAATCATCAGCAAACAGCTCCACTCCTTTGGCACTATTTAAGAGGCAGGGATAAGTCTCTCAACCAACATTCATCCCTCAGCCAATTCCACCACCATCACATTAACTGATAATTGATCTCCTTACCTGTTTATGGAGCTTTGCACCCAAAGCTCTAGCTACCTGTATCATAGGAAAGACGATGGCCTAGTGGTATTATTGCTAGACTATTAATCCAGAAACTCAGCTGGGGACCCAGGTTTGAATTCCACTACGGCTAGATGGTGGAATTTGAATTCAATTAAAAAATAATGTCTGGAATTAAGAATCTACTAATGACCATTGTTGGGAAAAACCCATCTGGTTCATTGATGTCCCTTAGGGAAGGCAATGTGCTGTCCTTAGCTGGTCTGGCCTACATGCGACTCCAGAGCCATGGCAATGTCGTTGACTCTCAACTGCCCTCAGGAAACTAGGGATGGGCAATAAATGCTGGCACAGCCAGCGATGCCCATGTCCCACAAATGAATGAAAAAATTGTGCACCACCCTGTTTGCCCATCATCCCTTTTCTTGTTGACCCACTTTGGCTCTTAGTCCAGCGAGGCCTTGTTTCTTCATCCAATCCCCTCTGTATCTCTATAACTTCCTCCGCAGCCCGACAGCCCTCTGAGAACTCCACGGTTCCTCAAATTCTGGCCTCTTATACAGCTCCTTCACTCCACCAATGGGGGCTTGGACCAGGCAGGCCCAAAGTTCTGGAATCCCTCCCTAAATCTCTCCATCTCCCCCAAGATGCTCCTTAAGACCTACCTCTTATCTGGAAATTTCCCTATGCGGCTCAGTGTCCACACTTCTAGTCGGCAAACACTCTTGGGCTACATAATTGCAAGTTATTGTTGTTGCTCTGCTCAAATTAATTAACTGCCCGCAAAAAAAACAGAAGCCGGAATTTTCCGACCGTTCGCGCCAGCGGGATTTTCCCATCCCGCCGCAGTGAGCGGAGATTGGGCCGGCCGCCAAATTCTCCGCCTTCGCTGCAGCGGGAGCGTGGCATGAACGGGCAGTAAGGTCACGCGCCCGGAGACTTATTCATCAGTTATGAAGCACTTGGGGATATGAGATAGTATTAATTGCAAGCTCTTCCTCAACATCCTTTTCTGTGCTTCCTGCTCCAGAGGAGGAGTACAGCTTCTTGAATTGTCCTTGTGGGTGTCTTAAGATGAGTGCAGATTGTATGGGGTGGGGGGTTCGAGAAGGGAAAAAAAACAATTTGGACCAGCATTCTTATTTCCCCATTTATACAGGTCATAGAATCATAGAATCCCTACAGTGCAAAAGGAGGCCGTTTGGCCCATCAAGTCTGCACCGACAACGATCCCACCCAGGCCCTATCCTCGTTAGCCCACATATTAACCCTGCTAATCCCTTTAACCTATGCACCCTGGGACACTAAGGGTCAATTTAGCATGGCCAATGAAGCTAACCCGCACATTTTTGGACAGTGGGAGGAAACCGAGGCACCCGGAAGAAACCCACACTGACGTGGGGAGAATGCGCAAACTCCACACAGACAGTGACCCAAGACTGGAATTGAACTCAGATCCCTGGCGCTATGACGCAGCAGTGCTAACCACTGTGCCACCATGCTGGCCATGCTCACCCCAAAACCAGTAAATCCCACCTGAGGTCAAAATTCCTCCTATAGAGTCATAGACCAATACAGCACAGAAACAGGCCCTTTGTCCCAACCGGACCATGCCGACCATGGTCCTCTCCAAGCTAGTTCCAATTGCCCACGTTTGGCCCATATCCCTCTAAACCGTTCCCATCCCATGAGTTATAAGGAGAGGCTGAATAGACTGGGACTTTTTTTCCCTGGAACGTAGGAGACTTAGGGGTGATCTTATAGAGCTCTATAAAATAATGAGGGGCATAGATCAGCGAGATTGTCAACATCTTTTCCCAAAGGTAGGGGAGTCTAAAACTAGAGGGCATAGGTTTAAGGTGAGAGGGTCAGATACAAAAGGGTTCAGAGGGGCAATTTTTTCGCACAGAGGGTGGTGAGTGTCTGGAACAAGCTGCCAGAGGCAGTAGTAGAGGCAGGTACAATTTTGTCTTTTAAAAAGCATTTATATAGTTGCATGGGTAAGATGGGTATAGAGGGATATGGGCCAAACGTGGGCAATTGGGACTAGCTTAGAAGTTAAAAAAAAGGGCGGCATGGACAAGTTGGGCCGCAGGGCCTGTTTCCATGCTGTGAACCTCTATGACTCTCTACACGTACTTATCCAAATGCTTTTTAAAAATGTTGTTATTGTACCTGCCTCCACCACTTTCTCTGGCAGCCTATCGCACAATTCCATTATGTAGTGAAGATATTAGGTAGACCTTGTGTTACTCTGCTAGTCCCTCTAACCCACACATCCCCTGACACTAAGGGGCAATTTAGCATGGCCAATCAACCTAACCCACACATTTTTGGACTATGGGAGGAAACCGGAGCACCCGGAGGAAACCCACGCAGAAACCGGAGCACCCGGAGGAAACCCACGGGAGAACATGCAAACTCCACACAGACAGTGACCCAAGGCAGGAATTGAACCCGGGTCCCTGGCGCTGTGAGGCAGCAGTGCTAACCACTGTGCCACTATGCCGCCCCTGGTGTTCTGTTTTCAAGTGTACAAGACCAGTTTGCTGAGGCCTATTTTCAAAAGAAAACTTTAGCACCAATCACGAGTAAATCATTCGTTACGTTTGATTTTTTTTCTAAAAGACTGAAACACAATCATCCGAGATGTCGCTGAAGTGTTTAAACCGATGCATTCGACAGATATATAGAATGAAATATAAGTGCCTGTGATGGGGGGAAGGGGGAGCGGGGGGGTGGGGGGGGAGGCAGGGGGGGATATCCCAAGATGGAGAGCCACCCAAAAAAAAGCAGGCTGTGAAAGGGGCTTCAGAGGTAAGATTGCAGATTTAATTCACTTTGGGACATGGAGGCAGTGTAGCCTAGTGTGAATTCAGGATGGCACGGTGGCACAGTGATTAGCACTGCTGCCTCACAGCTCCAGGGACCTGGGTTCAATTCCGGCCTTGGGTTACTGTCTGTGTGGAGTTTGCATGTTCTCCCTGCGTCTGCGTGGGTTTCTTCTGGGTGTCCCGGTTTCCTCCCACACTTCTAAGATGTGCGGGTTAGATGGATTGGCCATGCTAAATTGCCCCTGAATGTCAGGGGGATTAGCAAGGTAAATGTGTGGCGTTACGGGGATAGGATCTGGGTGGGATTGTGGTCAGCAGAGACTTGATGGGCCGAATGGCCGCCTTCTGTATTGTAGGGATTCTATGAATGCCATGGGGTGGGGCAAGGGAGGTGGGAGTTGTGATGGGCGAGTGCGAGACGGTGTTGAAAGGGAGATTTTTTTTTAAGAGCGAGACCCAGAACCTGGAAAAGTAGTGAACTTCTTTGTCAGGAAGCATATCCAAATCAGTACAAAGGCCATAAATCAGCACAAACTGTACGTAGTGCAGCCTTGTCTGAGGCCTCCCCCTTGCAACATTTAAAACTGCCTCATTAGGGTGCCTCCTTTCTGCTTCACTCTTGCTGGCTTCCCCGAGCGGGGAACTGGCCCAGCGTGCAAGCTGTTCTCTCCCACATCAAGGTCAGACAAGATATCTCATCTCTGCTCACAACAGTGACTGCCACGAACACATCAATCTCATTACTCCTTCTTATGAGTCGAATTCCAGCTGGGACAATGGGCCCTGCCGACTTCCCCACCCCCGGCTCACAAATCGTGACACCGGTTAACCCCGGGAAAGTTTAGAATCGGGCGGCCAACCCCGGCACTATTGCAGCAGGGAGCGCGGCGAACGCTTTCATGTCAGGCGCCTGTTGCCCTTTGTACCGAGTCCCTGCCGACAACCTTGTTTGGCAGCTGCACGAGGAGGGTGGCAGTCTCCCTGATTGTAGAGCACCCTGGGGTATGTCACAGAGATTGGTGCCAGGAATGCAGGCCTCTCGGGGAATTGCGTTGGGGGAATTGGTGGAGATTACAAGGGGTGCTGATGCTCCACGCTGCAGGAGTTAACCCTCCTGCCGTCAGGATTCCCCCCGTATCTGTTTCAAATACCAAATAATCCCCAAATTTGGCACTAATCCAAGCAGAGCAGCTCAGATTGTAATTCCTGTCCCCTCCTGCTGCCTCCAGCTGCTGTTTCACCCTTTACCTCATTCACCCGCCTCCAGCCAGGGACGTTCCTGCAATTCCCAAATTCCCAAATCAGATCCTCTTCTCGCAGGAGAAAAGCAAACCAGTTGTCCCTGTGTCCCGACCAACACTCAATCTCAAAAAAAATCACTAAAAAGGGGAACCTCCGATCCCGTACACCACTGCCAGTGAGAACGGAGAATTTGGCACTCAGCCAAATCACCATTCACCGTGGCAGGACTGGCGAATCCTCGCCGCGGGCGAGGTCGGAGAATCCTGGCTGTGATCTGGACATTGCTGCTTGTGGGATCTTGCTGTGTGCAATTTTGCCGCATTGCTGTGACTGAACTTCAAAGAAATTCCACGGTAGGTGTCAAGTGCTTCAGGAGGCATCCTTGAGGTCATGAAAGGTGTTATACAAATGTAGGTTCCTTCATTCCTAAAATAATGAGGGGAGATATCATAGAATCATAGAAACCCTACAGTGCAGAAAGAGGACATTTGGCCCATCGAGTCTGCACCGACCACAACCCCACCCAGGCCTGAACCCCATATCCCTGCATATTTACCCGCAAATCCCTCTAACCGATGCATCTCAGGAGACTAAGGGACAATTTTAGCATGGCCAGTCAACCTAACCCACACATCTTTGGACTGTGGGAGGAAACCGGAGCACCCGGAGGAAACCCACGCAGACATGAGGAGAATGTGCAAACTCCACACAGACAGAAGAATGAAGAGAGATATTATAGAAACATATAAGATTATGAAGGGAATAGATGAGATAGAAGCAGGGAAGTTGTTTCCACTGGCGGGTGAAATGAGAACTAGGGGGCATAGCCTCAAAATAAGGGGAAACAGGTTTAGGACTGAGTTGAGGAGGAACTTCTTCACCCAAAGGATTGTGAATCTGTGGAATTCCCTGCCCAGCGAAGCAGTTGAGGCTACCTCGTTGAATGTTTTTAAGGCAAGGATAGATAAATTTTTGAACAGTAAAGGAATTAAGGGTGATGGTGAGCGGGCGGGTAAGTGGAGCTGAGCCCACGAAAAGATCAGCCATGATCTTATTGAATGGCGGAGCAGGCTCGAGGGGCCAGATGGCCTACTCCTGCTCCTAGTTCTTATGTTCTTATGTTCATTTCCCGTCATTTCTCCTGGACATTGTTCCAAACATTGAGACATTTCAGTGACAAAGCCTTATTGCTGTCAACTCCAAAATGAAAAGCAAGCCTTTGGTCAGGAATAAAGCTACCACCCCTCCTGTGACCCAATAATCAACGTCTGAAACAAGAAATGAGAATTAAATATGGATTATTTTTGCCTTAGATGTTCTGAAACCTCACAGCTAGGAAAGTGGCGGCAGGGTCAAGAGGTCAAATGTGCGCCAATGCTACCTAAACGCTCTCCAGCCCAGTGAAGCTCAGCGTTGAGTCCTCCAGGTGTATTTTACCCCACAAGGTGGGAAGTCTGAAATGAAAATAAGTCACCGTTATGATGACCTGTCACCAGAGAGAAGCCTAAAAGATTAGAGGGAGAAAATGTACAAGGTCAGAGCTGAAGTCAAAGAATCCGATGGGACAAGAGACGGTCATTCAGACCATCGAGTCTGTTGTACCATTGTTCATAAGTTCATCAGATATGGGAACAGAATTAGGCCATTCGGCCCATCGAGTCCGGTCCACCATTTGACCATCCTCATCCCCATTTTCCTGCCTTCTCCCCGTAACCCTTTAACCCATTACCAATTAAAAATCTGTCTAACTCCCCCTTAAATTTACTCACTGTCCCAGCATCCACCGCACTTTGTGGCAGCAAATTCCACAGATTCACAACCCTTTGGGAGAAGTAGTTTCTCCTCAACTCTGTTTTAAATTTGCTGCCCCTTATCCTAAGACTCTGACCTCTCGTCCTAGAATGTCCCACAAGAGGAAGCATCCGCTCCACGTCTACTTTATCCATACCTTTTATCATCTTGTATACCTCAATTTGATCTCCCCTCATTCTTCTAAATTCCAGAGAGTATCGGCCTAAAGTGTTCAATCTCTCTTCATACGACAAACCCCTCATCTCTGGAATCAATCTGGTGAACCTCCTCTGAACTGCCTCCAAAGCCACTACATCTTTCCTCAAATAAGGGGACCAAAACTGTGCACAATACTCCAGGTGCGGCCTCACCAATGCCTTGTGAAGTTGCAACAACACTTCCTTATCTTTGTATTCTATTCCTTTAACTATAAATGCCAACATTCCATCCACTTTCTTTATCATCTGCTGTACCTGTATACTTGTTTTCTTTGGCTCATGAACGAGGACACCCAGATCCCTCTGCACCAGAGCACCCCGAAGTCTTTCCCCATTTAGATAATAAATCGCTTTCCCATTTCTCCAACCAAAATTGGTTTACATCATGGCAAAGTGATTGTTTTGATTACCACGAAGCCCGGGGATGGGAGGGGGAGGGGGGTGGTGGTGCGGGGGGGGGGGGGGGGGGGTGGAATCATCAGTAGATCTCCCCGTGGACTTTGTGGAGTATGAGCTGCCTTATTCAGCGAGTGGAGGTTCACCCAATGGAAAGCAGTCAGCGGAGGTATTTAACCTGTAACTTTACCCTGAGCGGTGCTATAGCTCCTGTGGTGAAGACTCCCTGACTGTAAGCCACAGGAGCAGCTCTTTCCTTTGGTGCACAATAAAGGGTGACAGGGAAACCGGCATTTGGCTGGATTACTACACTGGCGATGAGGACGGGTGGAAAAGCCCATCGCATGCACCTCCAGGGCCCTTTCATAGAATCATAGAATCTTACAGTGCAGAAAGAGGCCATTTGGCCCATCGAGTCTGCACCAACCACCATCCCACCCAGACCCTATCCCCATACACCTATATATTTACCCACTCATCCCTATAACCTATGCATCCCTGGTACACCAAGGGGCAATTTAGAATGGCCAATCAACCTAGCCCGCACATCTTTGCACTGTGGGAGTAAACCGGAGCACCCGGAGGAAACCCACACAGACACGAGGAGAATGTGCAAACTCCACACAGACAGTGACCCAAGCCGGGATTCAAATGCAGGTCCCTGGAGCTGTGAAGCAGCAGTGCTAACCGCTGAGCTACTGTGCCACCGGATTCAAAGATATTCTCAAATTGAGAAGGAAGGGTTGACTTTGATTTGATTTGATTTATTATTGTCACATGTATTAGTATACAGTGAAAAATATTGTTTCTTGCACGCTATACAAAGCATACCGTTTTTAGAGAAGGAAATGAGAGAGTGCAGAATGTAGTGTTACAGTCATAGCTAGGGTGTAGAGAAAGATCAACTTAATGCAAGGTAGGTCCATTCAAAAGTCTGCTGGCAGCAGGGAAGAAACTGTTCTTGAGTCGGTTGGTATGTGACCTCAGACTTTTGTATCTTTTTTCCCGACGGAAGAAGATGGAAAAGAATATGTCTGGGGTGCATGGAGTCCTTTATTATGCTGGCTGCTTTGCCAAGGCAGTGGGAAGTGTAGATGGATGGGAGGCTGGTTTGTGTGATAGATTGGGCTTTGTTCATGACTCTTTGTAGTTTCTTGCAGTCTTGGACAGAGCAGGAGCCCATACCAAGCTGTGATACAACCAGAAAGAATGCTTTCTTTGGTCATATTTGCTGTGAAGAAGTTCCATCAATATGTCCGTAGATTTCTTTATGGTTATCAACCACCAACCCTTACTGGGCCTCTTCAAAAAGGACAAGGCAATTCCCCCATTGCCTCTGCTCAAATATGGCACTGGGCTTTATTATTGGTAGTATATGAATGTCTTCTGGAACTCCACCCTGGAACCCGGATAGCCAATGCTGACTCACTGAGTCACCTCCCTTTACCCATAAGCAAGGCCTCTTTACCAGTGTTGGAAGAGGTTGTGATGACCCTGAACCTTTTGGAGACCTGGCCAGTGTGGGCAAGGCAGATTAAAGCCTGGGCCCAAAAAGATCCAACCCCGATGGTGACCAGGAAGGTCAGGGGGGATCATCAATAGATCTCCTCATGAGCTCCGAGGACGATGAGCTGTCTTATTGAGCGGGTGGAGGCCTGCCCAATGGGAAGCAGTCAGCGGGGGATTTTAAGCCTGTTACTTTACCCAGAGCGGGGTTATCATAGAATCATAGAATCCCTACAGTACAGAAGGAGACCATTTGACCCATCGAGTCTGCACCGACCACAATCCCACCCAGGCCCTATCCCCATAACCCCGCATATTTACCCTCCTAATCCCCCCGACACTAAGAGACAATTTAGCATGGCCAATCCACCTAACCCGCACATCTTTGGACTGTGGGAGGAAACCGGAGCACCCGGAGGAAACCCACACAGGCACGGGGAGAACGTGCAAAGTCCACACAGACAGTGACCCAATGCCGGAATCGAACCCGGGTCCCTGCAGCTGTGAGGCAGCAGTGCTAACCACTGTGCCACCGTGCCGCCCAATGATCTTCTAATGACCCCCTTAGAAATCCGGAAATATGGGGCAGAACTTTCCGCTGTCCCCTGTGGCGAGTTTGTTGGGGGGGGGAGCATTAATCGGGCAGGACGATGGAGTGCCTGCTGCCTTCGTACCCCTGCCCTGATTAAGTCTGTGTGGGAAAGCTTTGTACACAGCCTTCCTCCCCTGCCACCAACTCAGGCCTCACGTGGGAAATTAATGCCCACTTTAAGGGTCTCACCATGCTGCCACTGCTGGTATTAAGCCAGGCGTGGCCAGGTGGGCTCACTCATGTCAAGTAAAGTCATGTAGGGTTCCTGTGGGCTTTCTGGGGATGGTGTCCCTCCATTAAAGGTACAAAATGGCTGACTGGTGAATCCGGCATTGGGATGGGGTCGTGCAGGGGGGTCGGCTGAGAGTCAACCCCCTGTCCTGTCACAGGAACACATGATTTAGAAGCAGGAGTAAGCCACGAGGTCCTTCAAGCCTGCCCCACCTTATAATGCAATCATGGCTAATCTATGCCAGCCTTTTCTGTGCCATTTCCCCATAGCCCACCAATCCTCGATCTATGAAATATTTATCCATCGCCACTTTAAGTACTCCTAATGATCCGCGACCACTTTCCTTGGGAAACCAAAGATAGTCAACAAGTATCCACTTTCCCAAGAGTACAAGATATGATTAGGGGTGGCATAGTGGCACAGTGGGTAGCACTGCTGCCTCACAGCACCAGGGGCCCGGGTTCAATTCCGGCCTCAGGGGACTGAGTGGAATTTGCACGTTCCGGGTGCTCCGATTTCCTCCCACATTCCAAAGATGTGCAGGTTATATAGATCAGCCATGGTAAATTGTCCCTTAGTGGCCAAAGATGTGTAGATTAAGTGGATTGGCCATGCAAAATTGTCCTTTAGTGTCCAAAGATTTGCAGGTTAGGTGGATTGGCCATGCTAAATTGTCCTTTAGTGTCCAAAGATGTGCGGGTTAGGTGGATTGGCCATGCTAAATTGCCCCTTAGTGTCCAAAGATGTGCGGGTTAGGTGGATTGGCCATGCTAAATTGCCCCTTAGTGTCCAAAGATGTGCAGGTTAGGTGGATTTGCCATGCTAAATTGCCCCTTAGTGTCCAAAAATGTGTAGATTAGGTGGATTGACCACGCTAAATTGTCAATTAGTGTCCAAAGATGTGCATGTTAGGTGGATTGGCCATGCTAAATTGTCACTTAGTGTCCCAAGATGTGCATGATAGGTGGATTGGCCATGCTAAATTGCCCCTTAGTGTTCAAAAATGTGCGGATGAGGTGGATTGACAATGCTAAATTGCTCCTTAGTGTCCAAAGATGTGTAAATTAGGGGGATTAGTGGGTTAAATACATGGGGTTAGGGGGATAGGGCTGAATGGCCTCCTTCTGCAGTATAGGCATTCTATGTGATACATGGATGTGGATTTACTGAGGACCTAACATTCCGTTACAATTTCCGCACTTTACAACTGCAACGTGACTGGACCTGAGCAGCAGGAGAAGTCCTGGACTCAGTAACAATGCTTAGCTCTGCGCATCCACCAATCCTCCTTCACAATCGTTGCCCATCACACTTTGTTACAGTGACTGCTCAGCATCATCTCTGTCCCGGTCACCCCACCAGAAAACCAATCAGCAAACACCTCGTTCTCCTTTTCCCCTTTCCAAAGTCGGATTCCATCTACGAGGTTGGAATCAAGGCTGAAAGCCAAGGTCTCTCCCTCTGTAATTAGTTAATTAGCATTAATCGTAACCAACCAGCAAACACGGGGCATCAACATGCCAGGCTGAATTGTCACTAATGCCAGCCTGTAAGATTAAATGTAAACACCATCTCAAGGATAGAAGCTACTTACTGATCAGTGACTATGATTATGGTTGTCTCCAAGGCAATTTGAAAATAATGCAACACATCCCTGCTTATCACACACAAAAACAAACTTCACACAGCTAAGGTTACACAAAGTGCCCATCACTTAAGTCTCCTGCTCGCTCCGCCGTTACCACGCCAAGTAGCACCGAGAGATTATACCCAACCTGTTACCTTGAATGCTTCTCTTGAAAAAGGCTTTGCAACCTTCGCATGACCAGACTCCATAGTGATAGCCCGAGGCGTAGTCGCTGCACACCGCGCAGTACCGTGTCTCCTTGCTGGATTCTAACGTGCCCACGGACGGGCTGCTCTGCTCACTCGTGCTGGAGAGGTGGTCGTTAACTCGCTGCCGTCGAGTGTCGCTGTTGATCCTGTGGAATGACAACAGAGGGGAGAACACAGGATGAGATGCAGCACATGCGTGCGTGTGTGAGTGTGTGTGAGTGTGTGTGTGCGTGTGTGAGTATGTGTGCGTGTGTGTGTGTCTGAGAGTGTGTAAGAGTGTGTGTGAGTGAGTGTGTGTGTGTCTGAGAGTGTGTGTGAGAGTGTCTGTGTGTGTGATTGTGTGAGTGTCTGAGAGTGTGTAAGAGTGTGTGTGAGTGAGTGTGTGTGTGTGAGTATGTGTGTGTGAGAGTGTGTGATTGTGTGTGTGTGTGAATGTGTGAGAGTGTGTGTGTGAGTGTGTGTGATTGTGTGTGTGTGTGAGAGTGTGTGAGTGTGTGTGAGAGTGTGTGTGTATGTGTGTGATTGTGTGTGTGATTGTGAGAGTGTGTGTGTGAGAGTGTGATTGTGTGTGTGTGAGAGTGTGTGTGTGATTGTGTGTGTGTATGTGTGTGATTGTGTGTGTGAATGTGTGTGTGTGAATGTGTGAGTGTGTGTGAGAGCGTGTGTGAGTGGAAACAGTGAGGCCTCATGCATGGATTTCCCAACTCAACATTCCCAACGTTTTTCCTCATGTTCCCCCTTCCATCTATTACCCAACGTCTCTGGTCTCTGGCCCTTAATCCTCATACAATCATCTCATGGGAACAGCTTCTCTTTGCCACATCTTAACCCTGCCATAATCTTGTGCACCTCCACCCACCTCCAAGGAAAGCAACCTCACTTTTTCTAGCTGCACTTTGTGAAATAAAATATCGCTCATCCCTGGACCCATTCTGGTCAATCACCCTCTGCACCCTCACAGGACCTTCCTCCCCTATAGCGTGGTGACCAGAACTGGATGCAATACTCTCGTAGCCTAACCAGAGCTCCATAACTTTCCTGCTTTTATACTCGACACATCTATTTATGAAGCAACTGCTATCTCATACACTCTGTTAACTCCTCCTCAATATGTCTTCTTTTTCATTCAAGGGATATGGGCGTCGCTGACTGGGCCAGAATTTGCTGTCCATCCCTAATTGTCCTTGAACTGAACGGCTGTGGGTCTGGAGTCACATGTAGGCCAGACCAGGTAATGACTGCAGGTTTCCTTCCCTAAAGGGCATTAGTGAAGCAGATGGACTTTTACAACAAATAGACTTTTTAATTCCAGATTTTTATTGAATTCCAATTTCACCATCTGCTGTGGTGGGATTCGAACCCAAATCCCCAGAGCATTACCCTGGGGCTCTGGATTACTACTCCAGTGGCAATACCCCTATTCCACTACCTGCCTGTGTCAGGTTCAAGAATCTGAGTGGACCCCCAGCTCCCTCGAAATCCGGTAGACTCTTTAGAATTGCGCTCTTTGGTGAAAGTTGTCTCTTCCTATCCCATTAAGGGGAGGCTGTGGTGAACCATTGTTGGTTCCCACCAGGTAGTGCTGAGCCAGGGTCTGGCCAGTACTATGAGTCTGTATATATGTTACTGTTGGGGTTAGGGTTGGGCTGTTCTACCTGTAATATAGTTCTTATGGTACATCCCAGTCGGGCTCCGCCTCCTGGGAGAGGTATAAAGGTCACTGCTCTGTCTGGGACCCTTTAGTCTGGGATCGTGTATTATATATGGTAGCTCTATTGTTGTAGTCAATAAAATTGATGCGCGATATAACTCACGAGGCTAGAGGTACTCGGGGAAATAAAGGCTTTTATTGACTACAACAATAGAGCTACCATGTATAGTACACGATCCCAGACTAAAGGGTCCCAGACAGAGCAGTGACCTTTATACCTCTCCCAGGAGGCGGAGCCCGACTGGGATGTACCATAAGAACTATATTACAGGTAGAACAGCCCAACCCTAACCCCAACAGTAACATATATACAGACTCATAGTACTGGCCAGACCCTGGCTCAGCGCTACCTGGTGGGAACCAACAATGGTTCACCACAGAGGCCTAGTGGTATTATCGCCAGGCTAATAATCCAGAAACTCAGCTAATGTTCTGCGGACCCGGGTTCGAATCCCGCCACGGCAGATGGTGCAATTTGAATTCAATTTTAAAATATCTGGAATTAGGAATCTACTGATGACCATGAAACCATTGTCGGAAAAACCCATCTGGTTCGCTAATGTCCTTTATGGAAGGAAATCTGCCGTCCTTACTTGGTCTGGCCTACATGTGACTCCGGAGCCACAGCAACTGCCCTCCATGAGCAACTAGGGATGGGCAATAAATGCTGGCCAGCCAGCGACGCCCATGTCCCATGAATGAATAAAAAAAGAAATCTGAGGAAATACATCACTTCGCACTTATCTGTGTTATATCCAGCTGTCCCATCTGCCCATTCTGCTCACCTGCCTATATCCTATTGAGCCTCTATTCTCTAAAAGCAAATTCAATCCTATGGGTATTACAGCATAGAGAATCCAAGTTCAGTGCAAGCAATGAATCAAAGCTTAAACCTACTCACTCTTCATCTGAGGTCTCAGAGGTTCCCAGGATTGAAGGGTTTGTCATATGGGGAGCGGTTGAGGAGCCTGGGTCTGTACTCGATGGAGTTTAGAAGGATGAGGGGGGATCTAATTGAAACTTACAGAATACTGAAAGGCCTCGATACAGTGGACGTGGAGAGGATGTTTCCACTAGTGGGAGAGACTAGAACTCGAGGGCACAACTTCAGAGTGAAGGGACGCTGTTTTAAAACTGAGATGAGGGGGAATTTCTTCAGCCAGAGGGTGGTGGATCTGTGGAACTCATTGCCATAGAAGCCTGTGGAGGCCAGGTCATTGAGTGTCTTTAAGACAGAGATAGATAGGTTCTTGATTAATAAGGGGATCAAAGGTTACGGGGAGAAGGCAGGAGAATGAGGATGAGAAACATATCAGCCAAGATTGAATGGCAGAGCAGACTCGATGGGTCGAATGGCTTAATTCTGCTCCTATATGTTATGGTCTTATGGTTTACAGCAACTAACATAAGTCACCTATACACATCCCAAACAAGAATAGACTGGGTGAATAAAGGGAATGGGATACCATTGATAAACATGCAGCATTTACAGGAGCAAGAGAAAGGAGAACACCATTAGAAGATAAATTACTTTCACTGCCTTCTTTCAAACCATTGCAATTTGAAAGAAACAGGTTTCAAAGTAGCTTAAACCTTAATGAACAGGAGAGCAGCCATTTTGTTCCCATTCTTCAACGAGATCAGAGCTGATTTGCACTTCACTCCATTTGCTTCACAGTCCTTGATACACTTACCTAACAACCATCTAGTAGGAGGTCTTGTGGCGCAGTGGGTTAGTGTTCCTACCTCTGAGCCAGAAGCTCTGGGTTCGAGTCCCAGCCCAAGACTTGATGGCCAAGGAAGGTGCGTTCATAAGGCGGCCAAACAGGTTGAGTGTCAACCTGCAAATCCTTCCAAACACACCAATAGCTGGCAGTAAGAGCGGGAGAGACTCCTGGTCCACGCTTGATGTGGAGTGGCGCCCCTCAAGCTATAAGCCCCTGGTGACAGACTAGTGACCTGTTCCGGGAATTGCTAACTATGGAAACAGATGAAAATCTGCCTTAGTGCACCACTAGGTACGGGAAGGGAACTGGAACAGCAATCTATTTATTCAGTCTCACAGTTCCAGAATTCCACCATCTTTTGTCTGAAGCAATATTTCTTAATTTCACCCTGAATGGCCTCACTCTGATGCCATTATGTCCTTTGCTCTGGACGTGCTAACCAGAGGAAATAATTTCTCCATCGACCCGATCAATTCCTTTTCTCATTTCAAGCAACTTGATCAGATTAGATTCCAAACCTTCTGAACTCAAAGGAAGGCCCACCTTTATTCAGATCAGATAATTTAACCCTTTAAACCCTGACATCACCATCAGGAATGTGCTGAAATTAGCTAGTCATGTTGTGGTTTATAGAGAGGAATAAAATTGTGATTGGCTTTAGGCGGAATGTTCCAATCCTGCCGTGGCGGTGATCCAGACAAAAGTCCATTGACTTCAGCGGGACTAGGTGGGCAGGGCCAGAAAGTTCCGCCCTTTGTTTTACATAGAGAGGCGATGGCCAAATGGTATTATCGCTGGACTATGGGTGGGATTTTATGGCCTCCGTCATCCCGAAACCGTAAAATCCCACCCGAGGTCAACAGACCTTCCCGTGCTCTGCATCTCGCCCGCCCTGATTCCCGCGGCGGGTGGGCCGGTAAAATTCCAACCTATTAATCCAGAAACTCAGCTAATATTCTGGGGACCGGGGTTCAAATCCTGCCACGGCAGATGGTGGAATTTGAATTCAATAAAAGATATCTGGGAATTAAGAATCTACTGATGACCATGAAACCATTGTCAATTGTTGTAAAAATCCATCTGGTTCACTAATGTCTTTTCATTGAATCATAGAAACCCTACAGAGCAGAAAGAGGCCATTCGGCCCATTGAGTCTGCACCGACCACAATCCCACCCAGGCCCTACCCCCATATCCCTACATATTTACCCGCTAATCCCTCTAACCTATGCATCTCAGGACACTAAGGGGCAATTTTTAGCACAGCCAATCAACCTAACCCGCACATCTTTGGACTGTGGGAGGAAACTGGAGCACCTGGAGGAAACCCACGCAGACACGAGGAGAATGTGCAAACTCCACACAGACTTTTAGGGAAGGAAATCTGCCGTCTCTACCTGGTCTGGCCTCAGGCAACTAGGGAGGGGTAATAAATGCTGGCAGCCAGCGATGCTCATGTTCCATGAATGAATTTTAAAAAGGCTACTCTTGATTTACATTCTGGAGGACTACCTTGTCCTCAAAGGTCTGTTTCTGTGGAGATTTTTTATTTATTTATTCATAGGACATAGGTGTCACTGTCTGGCCAGCATTTATTGTCCATCCTTAGTTTCTCTTGAACTGAGTGGCTTGTGAGGCCATTTCAGAGGGCAGTTGAGAGTCAACCACATTGCTGTTGCTTTGGAGTCACATGTAGGCCAGACCAGGTAAGGACAGCAGATTTCCTTCCCTAAAGGGCATTGGTGAACCAGATGGGCTTTTCCAACAATCGACATCGGTTTCCTGGTCATCAGTAGATTCTTAATTCTGGATTTTTTTATTGAATTCAAATTCCACCATCTGCCGTGGCGGGATTCGAACCCAGAACATTAGCTGAGTTTCTGCATTAATAGTTTAGCGATAATACCACTGGCCATCACCTCCCCATAATAACACTTACTCCTTCTAGTTTGGTGGTTACCAGATGGACTGTGGCGGTTCAAGATGGCAGCTCACCACCACCTTCTCAGGGAAATTAGGGATGGGCTCTCCAAGCTAACGATGCCCACATTCCATGAAAAAAAAGTTTAAACTTATTTTGTGCCAACAATATGTTTGTCAACAAGTGCAGAACTATTCATCTTGGCCTAGGTTTTTTTTTACACAGTGTGTGTGCAGAAAAAGCTGGAAAATCAACTTCCAGTTAGGAATGGAATCATAGAAAAGAATCATAGAATCTACAGTGCAGAAGGAGACCATTTGGCCCATCGAGCCTACACCAACAACAATCCCATCCAGGTCCTATCTCCATAACCCCACATATTTACCCTCCTAATCCCCCTGACACTAAGGGGCAATTTAACATGGCCAATCCAGGAAACTGAAGCACCCGGAGGAAACCCACGCAGACACGGGGAGAACGTGCAAACTCCACACAGACAGTGACCCGAGGCCGGAATTGAATCCAGATCCCTGGCGTTGGAAGGCAGCAGTGCTAACCACTGTGCCACCATGCCTTGCTAAATTTCAAATCCTGGCAATAAAATTGCCAACCTGTGTTGGCAAATGACAAATAGATGTCCCACACCCCCTACCCACCTTGCTGCCTCTCCAACGTCACCAAAAACCACAGCTTGCTATAATTCAACGAATAAACTGTCGAACTAAAGGAGAATGGCGAAAATCCAAATTCAAGCCAGGAAACGCAGGAGCAAACACTCAACACAGGGAAAGAAATAGAACAGGTTAGAGCAAAAAATTATGGATGAATTCAGCAGGTCTCACAGCATCTGTAGACGGAGTTGACGTTTCTCTTCTGTGGAAGGATCATTTAGATCCAAAAAGTTATCTCTGTTCCTCTCTCCACAGACGCTGCCAGACCTGCTGAGTTTATCCAGCGTTTTCTGTTCTTGTTCAGGTTTCCAGTATCCACAGTATCTTGCTCTTACATAAAATGGCATAGAATTCCCTGCAGTGCAGAAGGAGGCCATTCACCCATCGAGTCTGCACCGACTCTCTGACAGAGCATCTTACCCAGCCCCCCTCTCAGCTTATCTCCATAACCCCATGCATTTACCATGGTCAATCCACCAAACCTACACATCTTGGGACACTAAGGGGCAATTTAGCATGGCCAATCCACCTAACCGGCTCATCTTAGGACACTAGGGAGCAATTTAGCATGGCCAATCCACCTAATCTACACATCCTGGGACACTAAGGAGCGATTTAGCATGGCCAATCCATTTAACCTGACATCTTTGGAATGTGGGAGGAAGAAGTTTAACAACACCAGGTTAAAGTCCAACAGGTTTATTTGGTAGCAAAAGCCACACAAGCTTTCGAGGCTCTGAGCCCCTTCTTCAGGTGAGTGGGAATTCTGTTCACAAACAGAACTTATAAGACACAGACTCAATTTACATGAATAATGGTTGGAATGCGAATACTTACAACTAATCCAGTCTTTAAGAAACAAAACAATGGGAGTGGAGAGAGCATCAAGACAGGCTAAAAAGATGTGTATTGTCTCCAGACAAGACAGCCAGTGAAACTCTGCAGGTCCACGCAACTGTGGGAGTTACAAATAGTGTGACATAAATTCTGATTCTAGGATCGCATGATAAAGACTCAGGAGGAAAAAAGCAGAAATATTTATGTGAAATAGTGTGACATAAACCCAATATCCCGGTTGAGGCCGTCCTTGTGTGTGCGGAACCTGGCTATCAGTTTCTGCTCCGCGACTCTGCGCTGTCGTGTGTCGCGAAGGCCGCCTTGGAGAACGCTTACCCGAATATCAGAGGCCGAATGCCCGTGACCGCTGAAGTGCTCCCCAACAGGAAGAGAACAGTCTTGCCTGGTGATTGTCGAGCGGTGTTCATTCATCCGTTGTCGCAGCGTCTGCATAGTTTCCCCAATGTACCATGCCTCGGGACATCCTTTCTTGCAGCGTATCAGGTAGACAACGTTGGCCGAGTTGCAAGAGTATGTACCGTGTACCTGGTGGATGGTGTTCTCACGTGAGATGATGGCATCTGTGTCGATGATCCGGCACGTCTTGCAGAGGTTGCTGTGGCAGGGTTGTGTGGTGTCTTGGTCACTGTTCTCCTGAAGGCTGGGTAGTTTGCTGCGGACAATGGTCTGTTTGAGGTTGTGCGGTTGTTTGAAGGCAAGAAGTGGGGGTGTGGGGATGGCCTTGGCGAGATGTTCGTCTTCATCAATGACATGTTGAAGGCTCCGGAGGAGATGCCGTAGCTTCTCCGCTCCGGGGAAGTACTGGACAACGAAGGGTACTCTGTCCACTGTGTCCCGTGTTTGTCTTCTGAGGAGGTCGGTGCGGTTTTTCGCTGTGGCGCGTTGGAACTGTTGATCAATGAGTCTAGCGCCATATCCTGTTCTTATGAGGGCATCTTTCAGCGTCTGGAGGTGTCTGTTGCGATCCTCCTCATCCGAGCAGATCCTGTGTATACGGAGGGCTTGTCCGTAGGGGATGGCTTCTTTAACGTGTTTAGGGTGGAAGCTGGAGAAGTGGAGCATCGTGAGGTTATCCGTGGGCTTGCGGTACAGTGAGGTGCTGAGGTGACCGTCCTTAATGGAGATGCACGTGTCCAAGAATGCAACCGATTCCGGAGAGTAGTCTATGGTGAGCCTGATGGTGGGATGGAACTTGTTGATGTCATCATAGAGTTGTTTCAGTGATTGTTCACCATGAGTCCAAAGGAAGAAAATGTCATCGATGTATCTAGTGTATAGCACCGGTTGAAGGTCCCGTGCGGTGAAGAAGTCTTGTTCGAACCTGTGCATGAAGATGTTGGCATATTGAGGTGCAAATTTGGTCCCCATGGCTGTTCCGTGTGTCTGGATGAAGAACTGGTTGTTGAAGGTGAAGATATTGTGGTCCAGGATGAAGCGGATGAGATGTAAAATTGCATCTGGAAACTGGCAGTTGTTGGCGCTGAGCACTGAGGCCGTTGCAGCAATGCCATCGTCATGGGGGATGCTGGACGGCCTCAACCGGGATATTGGGTTTATGTCACACTATTTCACATAAATATTTCTGCTTTTTTCCTCCTGAGTCTTTATCATGCGATCCTAGAATCAGAATTTATGTCACACTATTTGTAACTCCCACAGTTGCGTGGACCTGCAGAGTTTCACTGGCTGTCTTGTCTGGAGACAATACACATCTTTTTAGCCTGTCTTGATGCTCTCTCCACTCCCATTGTTTTGTTTCTTAAAGACTGGATTAGTTGTAAGTATTCGCATTCCAACCATTATTCATGTAAATTGAGTCTGTGTCTTATAAGTTCTGTTTGTGAACAGAATTCCCACTCACCTGAAGAAGGGGCTCAGAGCCTCGAAAGCTTGTGTGGCTTTTGCTACCAAATAAACCTGTTGGACTTTAACCTGGTGTTGTTAAACTTCTTACTGTGTTTACCCCAGTCCAACGCCGGCATCTCCACATCATGTGGGAGGAAACCAGAGCACCTGGAGGAAACCCGCACTGACATGTGGAGAATGTGCAAACTCCACACAGACAGTCACCCAACACTGGAATTGAACCCTGGTCCCTGGCGCTGTGAGGCAGCAGTGCTAACCACTGTGCCACCGTGCCGCCGTGTGTTTCCTAATTGGCGCCTTGACACATTGATCTAGAAAACCATAGTAATTTGAATGCATTCCATGAAGTCGTCCCTACATCCGAACTGCAATTGAAATCCGAATACAATTCATTACTATTACTGAATAGGATACTGTATTTAATGGAATGATAAATGGGCAAGTGAGTAAGGTTGGGGTGAGCAGGATATTAAATGGCATGTGGAGTGAGCAAGAGTGGATGAGAAGGGACATGGAATGAGAAGGCAAATGGAAATTACAGCACAAAAAGAGGCCCTTTGGCCCATCATAGTTGTGCCAGCCCTCAAGCACCTATTGATTCTAGTTCCATTTTCCTGCACTTGGTCCGTTGCCTTGTGCTATGGCATTTCAAGTGCTCATCTCAAAGTTTAATATTGAGAGGATAGTTTCAACTCTTTACTGGATTCAGATTTCACCATCTGCCATGGTAGGATTTGAACCCAGGTCCCCAGAACGTTACTCCGCACCTCTGGATTCCTAAATCCAGTAATGGTCCACTGTGCCGCCACCTCTGGATTACTAAATCCAGTAATGGTACCACTCTGCCGCCACCTCCCCTGTTCAAGTGTTTGTGGAATGAGAGGAGAGCCGATGTATTCTGGATGGGATATTGAAAGGTACCGGGTATGTACAAAAAAGTGACATTTGTCCGGAGAAGATATTAAAGCATATGAAAGATCAGCAATGAAGGATTGGACTAGGTGGGAAGTTAAAGGGTTCGGGGAATGAGTAAGTATGGGATTAGACTGGGTGAATATTAAAGCGATTGGGGAGTGTGTAAGTATGGGATTAGACTGGGGGGGTTATTAAAGGGTTTGGGGAGTGAGTAAGTATGGGATTAGACTGGGGGGGTTATTAAAGGGTTTGGGGAGTGAGTAAGTATGGGATTAGACTGGGGGGGATATTAAAGCGATTGGGGAGTGAGTAAGTATGGGATTAGACTGGGTGGATGTTAAAGGGTTTGGGGAGTGAGTAAGTATGGGATTAGACTGGGGGGGTTATTAAAGCGATTGGGGAGTGTGTAAGTATGGGATTAGACTGTGGGGATATTGAAATGTTTCAGGAGTAAGTATGGGATTAGACTGTGGGGATATTGAAATGTTTCAGGAGTAAGTATGGGATTAGACTGTGGGGATATTGAAATGTTTCAGGAGTAAGTATGGGATTAGACTGTGGGGATATTTAAGGGTTCAGGGAATGAATAAATATGGGATTAGACTCACTGCCTCATGTGGACAAAAGAGCAATGTTGTTGGGCCAAATGGCCAGTTTGTGTGCTAGAACATTCCACAGTTCCTCGTTGTTATGCAGGATGTTTCCCTTCAGCTCTTCATCATAAAATACATTGTAAAATCCTTTTTTCTGATTCTGTGATTTCCAAACTGACCCTGGGCCCCATCCTGAAAATATATATTGGCCAATTCTTATCCATGTGAAATCAGACATCTTCCCGAGTGAAACACTGGACACTGGCAGCAGTATTTATGTTTGCCAAGGTTTAGGTTTCAATTGGGTTTTATTTTTCGCCTTGCCCTGATGTTGATGAGCTCTCCTCTCCTGCTGCTCTGGGTCTGTTTCTACGTACCGGCTCCCACTCCCAGTGGGCCCAGCTCGAAACCAAGAGGTGGCCATTGAGGAAGGTACCCAGCAGTTGTGAGGATGTCACAGTCACCCGGTACGTTGGTCCAGAACCCATTTCTCATGCATGGGTCGAGAGAGGAAGAGCGGCCATGCTAACAACCTGGCCAGGGAATCGCCACCAAGCCTACCCTCATTTCCATCTCACCTCCACACAGTTACTCCCAGAGAGGGTGGCTGGATAGTGATCAGGAGATGCTGAATTCATGGAATCGCTACAGTGCAGAAGGAGGCCTTTCAACCCATTGAGCCTTCAATCCTACCTAGGGCCTATCCCCATAACCCCATATCTTTACCCTGCTAATTCCCCTGGCATGAAGGGGCAATTTCGCATGGCCAATCCATCTAAGCCACACATCTTTGGGAGGAAATTGGAGCATCCGGAGGAAACCCATGCAGACACAGGGAGAACATGCAAGCTCCACACAGACAGGCCGGAATTCTCCCACCCCACCCACCAATGCAATTGTAGCAGGCCGGGTTGCGGATAGTGTGAAGGTCCATTGACAGTTGGGCGGGAATTTCTGGCTTTTTGACCAGCGTGGCTGGAGAATTCCGCCCACAGTCTCCAGAGGACGGCATTGAACCCAGCACCCTGGCGCTGTGGGGCAGCGGTGCTAACTATTGTGCCACCGTGCCTCCCTTCCTCCACCCCCAGATCCCCAGAGGATTTGTAATGTATTTGTAATGGGTCAACAGGGAGGGGGCAAGGGGGGGGACAGAGCAGCCTCATGGCTTTAGCCTCCAACCACTGCAGCCGGGGCTGGGCTAAATTACCTGCCGTTCCTGAGCCAGAGGGTCAGGTCCCTGAAGGAGTGCCAGGCTCCCCTAACCCCACAGGAACAGCTGGCAAAAACACGACAGGGGAGTGATCTACCTGGGGCACAGCCAGCTGAGTGTCAGAAGGGGGCTGGTGAGCAGGCAGCAGTGGAGGAGAATCTTCCTCAATAGGAAGTTCGACCCCCACAGTCATAGCGAAGAGGGCGGTAAAAGAAGTGTAAATATAAATCAACACAGCAGCATTCGCACTGATCGCACAGAGACAGCACCTGTTGGTGCCACCCCTAAATGCGCTTGGAATGTTCCATGGCAATCTATTGCTCAACCTCACCCATTGCCTTTCTATATTGTTTGTGTTATTGCTACCCGCGCCTCAGTCAGGGATTCTGTCACACTCCACAAGCAATTTGCTCTCTCCCTCCCCAGGTCCAGCGGGAAATTTCCACTCCATATCCCGAAATAGACTCCATAGAATCCCTGCAGTACAGAAGGAGGCCATTCGGCCCATCAAGCCTGCACCGACAACAATCCCATCCTATTCCTGTAACCCACATGTTTACCCTGCTAATCCCCTCGGAGCTAGGGTCATTTTAGCATGGCCAATCAACCTAACCCGCACAGCTTTGAACTGTGGGAGGAAACCGGAGCACCCGGAGGAAACCCACGCAAACACAGGGAGAATTTACAAACTCCGGATAGACAGTGACCCAAGGCTGGAATCGAACCCGGTCCCTGGTGCTGTGAGACAGCAGTGCTAACCACTGTGTCACTGTGCCTGTACATCTTGGGACATTAAGGGGCAATTTAGCATGGCCAGTCAACCTAACCCGCACATCTTTGGAGAGTGAGGGGAAACTGGAGCACCCGGAGGAAACCCACGCAGACACGAGGAGAAAGTGCAAACTCCGCACAGACAGTGACCCGAGGCCGGAATTGAACCTGGGACCCTGGCGCTGTGAGGCAGCAGTGCTAACCAGTGTGCCACTGTGCTGCCCCTAAATGCAGACAAGGACATAAGAACCAGGAGTCAGGAATAGACCGTTCAGCCTCCTCGAGCCTGCTCCGCCATTCAGTACAGTCATGCCTGATCCTAGCTCCGCCTTCCTGCCTCCCCCCGACATTCTCCATAACCCTTTAACCTATTACGACGATTCGCAGGGGCGAACGGATCAGGATGCAGCCATTGCCACTCCCGCAGTGGGCACGTGACTTCACTGCGCCAAAACCATAGCAGCCCAGTCAGGCTGAATCATCAAAAATCACAACGCAGGAGGCGATTCGGGCCATCGTATGCGTGCTGGCTCGTTTGAAAGGACTATCCAATGACGTCACCACCCACCCACACTCCCCCCCCCAAACAATCACTCCCTCCCCTCCCCCAATCTCTGCTCTTCCCCCATTTTCCTGCAGCGCTTTACTTTCTCAGTATTTACCGGATCCCCTTCTGCCATTCCCTATTGCCAGCACCCTTTCAATAATGCATTACAGCCCGTAACTTCACTATCAAATCTTGCTCATCTCTGCTCTGTGGCTGTTGCCAGTTATATTCGAGCTGTGTCCCTCTCCCCCACACCCGCAACCCCCTCCTTCCCCCCCCCCCTGGCCCCGCCACCCGCAAAAGTTTCTCCCTTTCCACTTCATCAAAGGTCTTCAGGACGCACAATTATTTAAGAGAAAAAAAGTTCTCATTTGGCCTCGCACTGTGCAGAGGATTGGTATCCAAATTATTGATTGCACAACCGAAACTAAACACAACTGTGGCCCGAGCAAGCGTCACAGGAAGCTTGCCTCGACATGTTGAGAAAAATCGAAGAATAGAAAATCTTGGGTCTAATATACTTGAGGGGGTACAAATCACCTCTTGCTGTCCTTTATCTAGAAGGCAGTGGGTCTGAATCCCTTCCTACTTCTCCCAGGGCAACTTTAATGTGGCTCTCTGCTATTCTTTAAAGCGTTGATAAGAGAGTTCTATTCAGGAGATGTCAAATTATCAATATTATTGCCACAGAGCGAATTCGCATCCATTTTATATACACACACACACACACACACACACACACACACTCTCACACACACACACTCTCACACACACACACACACACACACACACTCTCACACACTCACACACACTCTCACACACTCACACACACTCTCACACACACACACTCTCACACACACACACACACACACACACACTCTCACACACACACACTCTCACACACACACACACACACACACACACTCTCACACACTCACACACACTCTCACACACACTCACACACACACACACACACACACACTCTCACACACACACACTCACACACACACACACACTCTCACACACACACACACACACACACAATCTCACACACACACACACACTAACACGCACACTCTCACACACACACACACACTAACACACACACACGAGAGAATATCCAAGAGGGATTTTCCTCCCAGGATTTATCACTCAGTGAAAACACCACGGAATGTGTCCCTTGTGGAACTCTGTGTTTTGGGTTGTGGGGAACTTTTATTTGGGTTCTGATTCTTCTCGCCGAGATTCTGTTTTAACTCGGGTCAATTGAAGGACAGTATCAAATCTCAACCTGGGCTACACAATTCCACCCACTGCGTTCTCACCCTCAAACGGTGGTGCAAAGTATCCCGAAGATTCACTCTTCTCCTCCCTCGGAGGGAGCTGAGAAGACCCAAGCTGATTGAATTCCCTGCCTCCTCCTCCGACAGAATGTTAACATCACCCCGAGACCCCCAATCTGTTCAACTAATCGGAGGTTCTAATTGTGTGGGGGCACATTCCTCGACTGCCAGGACAACCTTCCCCCGCTTCCCCTTTGCAATCGAGGTCGGGACCCAAGTTCCAGCAACTGCCCGCATCGTCGCAGACAACTTCGGAGAAAGATCCGGGGCACACCCAAGGGCTGAAGCAACCCCGCCGGCCGGATCCGCTCGGTAGAGAGGGCGGGGGGGGAGGCAGACCCATCTAAACGTGGCAGCAGAAGTGAGATGCAGCCTCAGTAAATCTCATCCGACTTGTCACACAGGGAATGAGAAAGGAGTCGCAATGTCCAAATGATTTCAGGTTCATTCCCGGGTGGCACACTGAGTTTAGGGGAGGGGGGAGTCATTGTCAAGAGGACGGGGCTGTAAGTTCTGCCATTCCCCCCCCCACCCCACCCCCCCAAACCACCCCTCAATCAACGACCCCCCACCACCCCACCCCCTATACTGCCGGCTGCTCAGAAATTCAAAGAAAGAAAGTGGCCTCCTTACCTGTAGAAAGTGGAAGGGGGTGCGTCCCGCAGCCCGAAACTGCTGCAGCTGCTCTGCTCATTCTCCATGTAGTAGGGGACCTGCTGCCCGTGGGTGACGAAGGAGGACAGCTGGGGCGCGGTCTGCAAGAAGACCAGCGGGCTAGGCGACATGCTGTTGAGGGAATGGAGACCCCCGAGGTTGCCGGAGCCGTGCGACTCGGAGGAGGCCGCGTAGCCCAGGCTGGTCGGGTTGTACAGGGTGGCCGCAGCCGCGAACTCGTAGCCGCCTTCCGGATAGTTCATCGCTCCTGATCGACTCTTCTCCACATAGATTTCATTCAGAGGTCCATCGCCGCTTATAGGTAACTGTAGAGTTTGCCTGCCAAACGCGTCCAAGTCGCTAGCCTGAATCTTCTGCAGCAAAGCAATTGCAGGTGTTTTGTGATGGAGTGGGATTGCCATGGCCATCCAGAGAGGGGTGGGTGGGCCAGGGGGGGGGGAGGGGGGGAGAGGGTGGGGGGGGGGGGGAGGTGGGGGTGGGGTTGTGGGAGTGGGAAGGAGGGAGGGAGGGGTGGGGAGGGAAGGACAACACAGGGCTCAGTGCCACAGCCTGACACTGTCGCCTGTAGGATCGCACTTCATATCAATTGACCGACCGAGTGGAAGAGAGAGGAGCGCCCGGCCAGGGGAGGATGGGTGTTACAGCGCTCACTCCTGATGACAACGCTTCACAAACACTCCGGAGGGCTCTGCTCCTCTCTCTGTCTGCGTGAGGTGGAGGAGGATACAAGTGAGAGAGAGTGCAGGGAGAGGAGCAAAAAGCAAACTTCAGACCAAGTCTCGCACATCTGAACTAATAAGCATGACAAAGGTGCTGGCAGCGAGCCAGAGGAAAAAGGGCAGTTTTTCCACCGGTCCTGGTTTTATATTTCACAACAGGCAGAGACACACTGTTAAGTGACATTGGAGAAATGTTTCACCAAAACCGGCAGCACTTCTCTGCGCTTCTGTGCAGTTTGGAGATAGAAAGATTCCTGCCGGGTTTATTTAACCTTCCAACACCGCCGCCCCAAAACTCCCCCCACCTCCCCTCACCTTCCCTCACCTCGCCCCGCCTCCCCTTATCTTCCCCCACTCACCTCCCCTCACCTTCCCTCACCTCCCCCTCACCCCCCTCACCTCCCCCCGCCTCCCCCCACCTCCCCTCACCTTCCCTCACCTCGCCCCGCCTCCCCTTATCTTCCCCCACTCACCTCCCCTCACCTTCCCTCACCTCCCCCTCACCCCCCTCACCTCGCCCCGCCTCCCCCCACCTCCCCTCACCTCCCCCTCACCTCCCCTCACCTTCCCTCACCTCCCCCCGCCTCCCCCTATCTTCCCCCCCACCTCCCCCCACCTCCCCCTCACCTTCCCTCACCTCCCCCCCACCTCCCCCTCACCTCCTCCCACCTCCCCTCACCTCCCCCCACCTCCCCTCACCCCCGTCTCCTCCCCCTCGTCTCCCCTCACCCCCCCTCACCTTCCCCTCACCTCCCCTCACCTCCCCGTCGCCTCCCCTCACATCCCCCTCACCTCCCCCCACCTCCCCCTCACCTCCACTCTCACCCCCTCACCTCCCCTTCACCTCCCCCTCACCCCCCTCACATCCCCCTCACCTCCCCCCTTCACCTCCCCTCACCCCCCCTCACCTCCCCCTTACCTCCCCCTTCACCTCCCCTCACCCCCCCTCACCCCCCGTCATCTCCCCTCACCTCCCGCCACCCCCCACCTCCCCACACATCCCCCTCACCTCCCCTCACCCCCCCCCCACTTCCCCCTCACCTCATCCCTCACCTCCCCCCACCCCCTCACCCCCCCTCACACCCCCCTCACCTCCCACTCACCCCCCTCACCTCCCCTCACCCCCCTCACCTCCCCCACCCCCCCTCACCTCCCCTCACCCCCTCACCCGCCCTCACCTCCCCCTCACCCCCCCACCTCCCCCTCACCTCCCCTCACCTCCCCTCACCTCCCCCTCACCCCCCTCATCTCCCCTCACTCCCCCTCACCTTCCCCTCACTTCCCCTCATCCCCTTCACCCCCTCACATCCCCTCACCTCCCCTCACCTCCCTCTCCCCTCACCCCCTCACCTCCCCCTCCCCTCACCCCCCCTCACTTCTCCCCACCTCCTCTCACCTGCAAAACCATCCACTGGAATTTTCAAACCATGTCCCAAGGATGAATGCCCCCTCCAACACCCGCTTGCCCACACACCCATCCTAATCTCCATTGCATTCCCCCAGCCCATCTGCACCCCCTCAACGGGCAACCCCCACACCCCCACCCCCACTCGCCCTGAGCAACTCCCTCCGCACTGTGAGTTCTAATCCCACTGAGGCCTTGGATTAATGAGAAGGCGAATCTCAAACTCAGCCTGCAAGGGGTCGGATCAATCTGGGACGACCTGTAAATGAAGTGTCAAAGGGTTCTCGCTCAATCCTTGCCCTCGCTCAGGCCCCTGCGCACCTGAGTCTTTCCCTGCTACAGCCCACTGTTGCTGTAAATTGTTCTCCCTCATGTGTAACGTCTGGGTTCAGTCTTAAAGTGTCTGCACTTTCACTCGGTGATTTATTAGTAATAATAAAAGTGTCGATGAATCAACAACAAAAAATAATCATTGCAAAGAGGGGCTCCTATAATTTAACCCTCCCACCTCCCCCCCACAAGGCACATTGACAACACCATTGCGGGGTAGGGGGGGGAGGGGGGGGTGCGGGAGGGGGCAATGAAAGGACCACCTGTACATTGCTTCATCCAAGAAGGTTTGTTTTAACACCCTCTGCTGTTAGACATTACAACACTTGTGTTTAAACAGAGCATTTTCCCCGCCTATTGCGTTGGATAGGTTCATTACACACACTGATTTGCTTTGATTTGATTTATTATTGTCACTTGTATTATTATACAGTGAAAAGTATTTTTACTTGCGCACTATACAGACAAAGCATACCATTCATAGAGTACATAGGGGAGAAGGAAAGGAGGGAGTGCAGAATGTAGTGTTACAATCATAGCTAGAGTGTAGAGAAAGATCAACTTAATATCAGTGGGTCCATTCAAACATCTATTCTTGAGTTGGATGGGATGTGATCTCACACTCTTGTATCTTTTTCCCGACGGAAGAAGGTAGAAGACAGTATGTCCGCGTTTTGTGAGGTCCTTGATCATGCTGGCTGCTTTTCCGAGGCAGCGGGAAGTGTAGATGGAGTCAATGGATGGGAGGCTGGTTTGAGTGATGGACTGGGCTACGTTCACAACCCTTTGTTGTTCCTTGAGGTCTTGGGCAGAGCAGGAGCCATACCAAGCTGTGATACAACCAGAAAGGATGCTCTCTATGGTGCATCTGTAAACGTTGGTGAAACTCGTAGCGGACATGGCGAATTTCCTGAATTTCTGAATTCTGAGCAGTGGCTGTAGTATAAGGGTCA